>NW_015505467.1:76197-93089 GCF_001515645.1 Sinocyclocheilus grahami | reverse complement strand
CCCACCCCCCCCCCCCCCCCCCCCCCTCTCTCTCTCTCTCTCTCTCTCTCTCTCTTCCACTTTGCTTCCTGTCAAAAAACTGTCCTATAAAATATAAAAAGGTAAAAAACGGCAAAAATAAATCATCAGGGCTCGCAAAATCGCTAGCCCGACGTCCCGGGCTATTGTGTTTTCCAGTCGGGCTACCAAAATGTATCACCACTCTGCCCGACGGGCTATCTTAAATACAGATCTCCCGCGGGTCCTTAAAAACTCCTAAAGTGAGTTGTATCAAACTTAAGGCCATAAAAAGTTTTAAATACGTTAAATGGTATAAGAAATGTCTTAATTATAATTTAAAGAGGTCTTACAATTGGGGACGGAAAGACAAGAGTCGCGATACGGCTAGATTAAACTTCAAAAGGCAATGATGTCATTGAATAAATATGAGCGCTGCACGTTTCAAGTCAAAATGCACAGAGCTGCTTTCTGTACAGCCGTTACCGGGGAAACCACAATATTTCAGCGCTCCTAAAGCGAAATGAATTTGCATTTCCAATAAGCCTTTCTTGCTGTTTATAGTCAGATCAATGCAAATATCAAATCATGTTTTTACGCAGCAAGAAAATAAAAAAGAAGTTAATGCGCCTTCTAAAAATCTAAACAATTAAGACAGTAATAGCATATTTATACGTTTTAAATTAATTTATATGCTTGATTTATCCCTTTTCATAAAAATGGTCTAATGGCTAAAATGTTGTTGTATAGGATTTTTGTTTTTGTGAAAACCTGTATCTGAACTGTAAATCATATAATTTTATGGCTCAGTACTGCATGTTACCATAGACATTGTCCATTGTGTTCATTTTACTTGTGCAGCTCTTAAAGGGTTAGTTCACCCAAAATGAAAATTATGTCATTAATTACTCACCCTCATGTCGTTTCAAACCCGTAAGATCTTCGTTCATCTTCGGAACACAAATTAAGATATTTTTGATGGAATCTGAGAGCTGTCTGACCCTGCATAGACAGCAACACGTAGCAAGGAGATCGGTAAAATAATCAGTAGTTCAACCACAATTATACGAATCTACGAGAATACTTTTTATGCACAAAAAAAACAACAACAACACTTTATTCAACAATTCGTCTCCTCCGCGTCACCCTGTAGCGCCATTTTGGAGAACATCCGCTGGACGTAAAACAACGTATGCTGTTTACAGGGTGATGCGGAGGAGACGAATTGTTGAATCAAGTCGTTATTTTTTTTTTCTTTTGCAGACAAAAAGTATTCTCGTAGCTTCGTATAATTGCAATTAATGACACAATTTTCATTTTTGGGTGAACTAACCCTTTAAAATGGGTCATAAATTGCCTTACATTCATTTTTAAAAATTCAGCAGATACCCTGTAAATAGTGAAATAAGATGTCCTTCCTTCATATTTGTTGATATTTGTGTATTGAAAATATTTTTGATCGATATTTAAACTCCTATCTGCATTTTCTCTCTCTCTCTCTCTCTCTCTCTCTCTCTCTCTCTCTCTCTCTCTATATATATATATATTTATTTATTTATTTAATTTTATTTAATTTTATTTTAAAGGTCTTTTTTTTATTTGGGCTAGTTAAATTCATTTTCGGGCTACCAAAATTTGAAGAGTACCTGCCCGAAGGGCTACCAGGGATTTTTAAATTTTGCGAGCCCTGAATCTTTAAATAAATAAACACAACAAAAATGACAGCGTGGGAAAGCAGCAGTTAAGAAAGCGTCTGATCATAGCGATGTGGATGTTTGCACCATCTCTGCAATTCGGCACTCCAGTAAAAGTCCATCACGTTATTTATTTAGCACTTTATACAAAACTGCTTTAAAGCAAGCAGCTTTACAGTAATTAAAAATGAAAAACATTGTCAGTGTCTCTTTCAGTTAGAATTACAACTTTTTCAGATTTTCTGCTATAAAGCAGCTCTCCAGTGTGGAGCTAGAATAGAATATTTATAACTCAATATTTGAACTAATTGCAAAAGCTGAATAGTTGATTTAAACCTACTGATTAATCATCGAAATAATATACAATGAGTTGATTAATTGTTCTAATAATCATCAGATTAATCAATTATCAAAATAATATTTTGTTGCGGCCCTAAATCCAGTGCAGCCAATCAGAGCATTTTCGGAGCCGCAGAGCAACACACTAGCAACCAACAAGAGCACAATAGCAACGACATAGCAATGCATAATAAAACCACTCGGAACACTTTAGCAACTGAATAGTAGCACCCTAGCAACCAACAGAAACACCTATCAGCCGCATAGCTATGCAAAACAACCACTAAGAACACGTCAGGCATCACACGCTATCAAAATCTAGGTTTGTTGTAATGTAACCCTCTTCTCCTCTCTGTTTTTCATCATGCAGGTATTTTGTGTTGGACCCTGAGCTCGGCCAGCTTCAGTATTTCATCAACGAGCACAGTAAGAACCAGAAGCCACGAGGGTCCCTGCCCCTCATCGGCTCCTCAGTGGCCCCAAGCGATGAGTTTCCCTATATGTTCACAGTCTGTGCTGCAAATGGAGATTTCTTCAAACTGCGGGGTGAGCGTCTTTCCCTCGTCGGGGTTTCAATCCTTTGCTTTTGCTTTTAACATTGCCATTTGATCCCTTCCATCTCCGTTGTCCTTTAACTTGAGCCTCCTCACACTCTCTCGCGCAACGTCTCTTAAGGAAGTATCTCTTTGATATGTGTTTTTCCCTCAGGCATCCCCCTTTATCTGTGATTTAGTTGTCCACGTTCACTCTTTCTTTCTCGCCAGCAACTCCCTCGTCAGATTAGATCTCTATACTTTCCCCTCTCTCTGTTTCTCTCGTGTCGTTTCAAGTATGCCAGGAGTCTTTTCATGGTTGGCATTCAGTGTATGCCACAATCTTTTATGATGTCTTTTTTTTTTACATCAAAATTCACTTTCGGTCCGAGGCAGCTCTGAGAACTCATTTAGACTGTGTCAGGAGTTTACAAGCAAAATGCCACCAGCCAAATCGGCCATTTGTAACAAAGGCAATCTTGGAGAGGTTGTGAGAGGATGGATTTCGCTGGAAAAAAAGCTGTCACCTCCATCGTTATTCCCAGTAGTTTGACAGCCTTGCCGCGGGCGGAGTCTCGTCCGCTCCCAGTGTTCCAGCATTCTGAAATGATAATCTTCAGGTGCTATTTTTCTCATTTCACACCTTCTCAGTCTTACCCCGGGTTACAGACAAGCCACAAATTGAGTTTTTCGGTCTTGTGATGATAAAAAAAGCTTGCATTTGTTCTACCTGGGTAACCATACCATACCATACCAAATGACCTTAAAACTAGATTTTCATAGGTCATATATATTAAAAAACCCTGTTGGATCTTCTTTAGGCAAGACAGTGCGGAACAGATTTGGGGCTGTTTTGTTTCCATAATCTGACTTCTTTCAGACTAGTGGAAAGAAAACATACACAATACACATAAAAGTGTTTATTTTATTATTGCTTTCTCTGTGTGTTTCTGTAGTTTTTAATTGAAATGCAGATCTTTTGTAGGCCGTTTTCTCAAAATGAGTTTTTTTCTCATGCACAACACCAGAAATCTCCACATCAGTAGCACTTACATGGTGATTTTTTTTCTGGCTGTTGACTGTATTTGATTAAATAAGGAATTAAAATTATGGAGTGATCCCCTCTATAAAATCCCCGCTATAAAAACATTAAAAAAGTCTCTTATGACAAGAGCATTAAACCTGGCTTAATCCAGAGTTCAGATCTTTGTTCTGGAAATGTATGCAAATTCCTGTATATTTAATTAGAAAACACCTATTTTCCATATTTAAACATAACATTTCAGAAAACATGTCTTATTTTACTGTGATTTAATCAACTGGGGATTTAAGGGGATATGTATTAGTTATCTGTTTTTACATTTTAAAATATAATTTACTCAACCTCATGTCTTTCAAAACACATATGCTGTTATTTTTTTCCATGTAACACAAAAACAGAATTCTAAAGAATATTCACAATTTCCAGATAACAGTTTATGGTGACCATGAGCTGTCAAACTCCAGGAAAAAAAGGCATTATAAAACATCGAACTGATCCATATGGAGGGCTGCAGGAGTGAGTCCTAAAACCTATAAACGAGTTTTAAACTTGCAGTTCCATTGTGCTGAAGTTTGGGTTTTTGAATAGGTTTTTAGTTAAATGCATGAAATAAGTCTACATCAATAATACCACTCATGATTTTAAGTGTTTTGACTTGAAAAAGTGGTTGCTAAATGGAACTACAGGTTGTCAGGACATTAAATGTCATCCCGGCAAATTCCTCTATGCTTTAGTACGTTTTTACAGCCTCATGTTTATACTTGCCATTTTGGAAACTAACAAAAATTTTACAACTTGTAGATTTTAAATACAGAAAAAGATTTGTCAGAAACTTAATGATGGGAAAGTTAAGCAAACATGGTGTAGTTTGTTTATAGCCTAACTTAAGCTTTTTTAATTTTGGTGACTATATTTAGGCTTCGGAATTTATAAAAGTTATCTTTATTTGTGAAGATGATCTTGATGGACAAAATGTAAGAATCATAAATGTTTGTCACAGAGCTTATTTTATGCAATAATCCAAAAGCCAATGGAAAAATCCATATCCTAAAATATGTCATCCCTGCAGCACTCTATAAACTTGTGAGCCGAAATTTGACATTATTCACCAAAAGTCATAAAATATGGAACATTTGGTTTCATATTGAATGGTGTTTGATTTCATTGACATCTAACCTGTGATATAAGGATAAAAGAATGTAAACATAAAAAAAAAAAGTTCAAGTAAAATGCATTTCTCATTATATAATCCCTTTAATATGCATGACTATTTATAAGGATTTACCAAACAACTTCATTATTTTTAATGAACATAATCAAATCCATTACGTTTTATGTTATGTTGTGTTGTGTTTATTGAATTAAATTAGCTGTAGATGCAGCATGAATGGATGTGGCCATTTATAGTTCACATGTCTTCTTTTAGCTTCTGATGCGTGTGAGCAGCAGATGTGGATGACCCAGCTTCAGCTGTGCGCCCGTCGCCACTCAGACGGCAGTGCCAAGGTAACCCGGTTACATTTAACTCGGCACACTGTGCTCTCATTTCCTTCCTTTAAATCTTTTTCGTTCCCTCTTGCTTTAGAAAGCAAAATGTTTGTCTTTTGATTGTGTTCACTCTGTCATCAATGATGTACTAACTGTCCTTTCTGTAAGTGCATCTTATCTTGACATCTTTCCTGTCTTTGTCTCTGTCTCTCACATTCTGTGTACTGACTGACTCGCTCTCCATTTCCTCTGACCTCTCCAGACTCTACTTCGATGACAAACTGCTCCTGTAGTCTTGAGATTTGTGATGCTGTTACTCTCTCTGTCTCTTTTCAGTTCATCACACTGCATGTAAGGCTTATTATAACGGGTGGGATTTCAAATGAGGTCATTAGCAAGTTTATACCTGGAAGCCTTGATTTGGCTTAATTGGTAGAGATGTGCTATTACTTTTCTACACAGTTTAGCTTGGTGGATGATAAAACAGGCAAATAAAAGCCATTGACTTACAGTGTACTAAAGGAGAATATATGGGGACCAGAAGATCATAGAGACTTGGCTTGGCAATAAGCAACCACTTTTTCATTTTAGTTTTAGTAATTTTAGTACGTCAACTTACAGTTTTTAAGTTTAAGTTTTATATTCCCTTTTCTTTCAGCTTTCTTTCAGTCAGTGAAAATGATTTTTAATAGTTAACACACTAATAACAACACTGCAGTGCATTTTCTTGAGAAAATGTAAATTTTGACAAAGGGGTGGGTGATATACCGGAAGACACAATTAACTGGTAGAGATTTTCAACTATCGTCTCTATTGCGGTTACAGGCTCACGTGGCATTGCTGTGCAACGTGGTCACAAAAACGTACCATTTACGTGCGTTTTTAAGCAATGCGGTTTAAAAACAAGGGATTTTAAGCCATTGAAATGCAAACGAAAGAGAACTCATTTCGCTATACTTCACTATAGGAGTGCTGTCAGAGAGGCGCGCACATGTGGAGATGGTGCTCATAGAGCGCGGGAGTATTGAACCAAGTTATTTTTGCCACTTTATACGCACACTTGCACTGTATGTGTCAATGCCCGTCTTTGCAATTATCCTTGTAAACACAGTAATTTTAGGTCTTAAGGGAAAGCAAACAGCTGAGAAAGAAAACACATGTAACAGTATATTGGATCCGGGCAACTCTTAAAGTGACAGCAGTCTAATGTTCCTGCTGTCATTCATGTTAATCAAACAACAAAAGAGACAAAATCTCTCACTACTCTTGCCTAAATCACTTTTGTAACTTTAATAAAAGAGAAATATATATTGAATTCACACTGTGAAGAATATGCATTTGTAATTAATAATTTGATTACTTTATACAATGTGTAGCATTTCTTATTTATTTGTTCTACTGTGGTTTTTTTGTGCTATTGCTTGTAATTAGTTTCTTAGTCTTATTTAATCACTGACTGTTTACTTGTCTTCAGTGAGCGTGAGTTTGTTTGTTTTTTAATTTAGGTTAGTAATTTTTTTTGTGATATTGAAACTGGTGACTATAGCATTTTAAAATTTCTATGGTATCAAACATTTTGGTATTATAAAGACTTTATTTAAAGCAAAAATAACTATATTGTGATATATATATTGTTACCGTGCAATAAAATCACTCATACCGTGATATAAGATTTTGGTCACATTGCCCAACCCTATTTTGACCTTATAATCATGCACATTTGTACAGACTTGCTAGTGTTAGCCACAGTTTTAATTATGGTTATTATAATTCATTGAGCAATAAAATAAGTAGCTGTATGGAGGCATATGATCTATACATGTGACAGCTCACCTGACATGATCATATACTGTAAGCGTGGTCTTATTTCTCTTTTCTATCCACATAGCATGGTTTATCTTTTTCCAAAAGTATAAACAATAGTTTGATACTGATTGGAGAAACAGTGTGTCAGTTCACTTATCATGTGACAAAAACACACTGCGTGTCACACGCTGTTTCCCACTGTTGTCTGACTCTGAACACTCCGTGAGTTAAACTTTAAGCATTTCACCTCCATTAAGACATGTCATTAAATCATGCCTCAAGATGCATAATGTTTGTTTTGCTCCCTGAAAGAGATTCAAATGGATGTTTAAATGCAGTAATATGCATTCGGTAGACTGTTTTAGGCAGATGGTGTTGTGTCCAATTATTTATTGTAATTTTCAGCGCAGAGTGGCAGAATAATGATAACTTTAGTCAGATCTGAAAATGAGTGTTTACAAATGGGAGAGACCGGCGTTATCCACTAATTTAGAGCGCGGATTTAATGGAAATGAATTTAGCCTTGAGGCTAAAACATTGTATGACTTCTATTAGCATTCATTTTCAATATATGACCAACAAATGGCAGTCTAATAACACAAGCCAGTGTTAGCTGCTAATGTATTCTTAAAAAAAGGAAAAACCTTGCAGTCTCTTTGATTAATCACATTATAAGCAAAGTAATTTGAAACCACACAAATCTGGGCCTGGACTTTGGCCTAAGGCCAAATATATTACATTACCAGTGTGTTATATTTATTCATTTAAAGACTGAATCCATAATGCATGCAACAGATGCTTCATGTATTCTCTACACTTGGTGTGCTTATTTTTTATTTAATTTTTTAACATAACTCTGAAAGTTAGTGTATGTATTTTATTATTCACTGCACTGATTGCCTGCTGCAGTGTTAGCAGAGTATTATCAGGTGTTTTGTGAAGGTCCATTATTTGTTTCTTTCTACTTTAAATAAATTGTATTTTTGAAAGAAATTTTTGAAAGAAAACTTTGATTCAGCAAGGATGCACTAAACTGAACAAAAAGTGACAGTAAAGACATTTACATTGTTACAGAAGATTTACTTTTCAAATACATGCTGTTCTTTTTCCTCTTTTCTGTTAATCAAAGAATCCTGCATTTTTTTAAAATAATGTTTAAACAAAAATACTGAAACAAAAATGTGTCTGTTTTCACCATTAATAATAATAATAATATTTTTTAAACACCAAATCAGTATATTAGAATGATTTCTGAAGGATCACGTGATACTGGAGACTGGAGTAATGGCTGCTGAAAATTCACCACAGGAATAAATGACATTTTAAAATATATTAAAACAGAAAACAGTTAATTTTAAATTGTAATATTATTGTACAATATTAAAATTTGACTGTATTTATCAAATAAATGCCACCTTAGTCAGCATTATATATACATTATAGCTTTGTATACATTTATATGTATATATGTATATGTATATTCTCTCTAAATATCAGAATTTGAATTCAAATTTCCCGATATGTGCTGTTCTATTGGTGCATTCAAGTCATGTTGGATAGATCGTATTTACGAGTTGAACGCACATGAATGCCACCACAAAGTCGTTATTACGAGTGGGAAACTCGAAATTTTCTTTAAGCCCCGAGTTTCCGAGTTGGGGGCGTGTCAATGAGAAAACGTGTCGGATGCATGGAATCCAAAGACTAGATGTGCAGCATCTGTATTGATGGTAAATTTGTTGAAATTAATAAAATGATTAAAATAAAACTATATGTTACATATACAAAATATTATATTATTGTATAATTACCAAAGAACATATAATGATTCAGTTTACATTACCTTCATAAATGGAATAAAAACAGAAAAAAGCAAAAACACAATGACGCACATTCTTCATCATATTCATCATTTTGTAGATGTAAAGTTGAAAAAAATCGTTGAATTTTATGGAAAAAAAATAAAATCGCCACATTGTTCCGAGCAAAGTGACTTGAACGCACCTGACGTCGTTATTACGACTTGTCAACTCGTAAGTACGAACGTCCCAGGAGGACTTGAACGCAGCATATGAACATCCCTACTATAAGGGGTTCTAAGGGTCTGTATAATCTAAAGAGAAATATATATTGAATTCACACTGTGAAGAATATGCATTTGTAATTAATAATTTGATTACTTTATACAATGTGTAGCATTTCTTATTTATTTGTTCTACTGTGGTTTTTTTGTGCTATTGCTTGTAATTAGTTTCTTAGTCTTATTTAATCACTGACTGTTTACTTGTCTTCAGTGAGCGTGAGTTTGTTTGTTTTTTAATTTAGGTTAGTAATTTTTTTTGTGATATTGAAACTGGTGACTATAGCATTTTAAAATTTCTATGGTATCAAACATTTTGGTATTATAAAGACTTTATTTAAAGCAAAAATAACTATATTGTGATATATATATTGTTACCGTGCAATAAAATCACTCATACCGTGATATAAGATTTTGGTCACATTGCCCAACCCTATTTTGACCTTATAATCATGCACATTTGTACAGACTTGCTAGTGTTAGCCACAGTTTTAATTATGGTTATTATAATTCATTGAGCAATAAAATAAGTAGCTGTATGGAGGCATATGATCTATACATGTGACAGCTCACCTGACATGATCATATACTGTAAGCGTGGTCTTATTTCTCTTTTCTATCCACATAGCATGGTTTATCTTTTTCCAAAAGTATAAACAATAGTTTGATACTGATTGGAGAAACAGTGTGTCAGTTCACTTATCATGTGACAAAAACACACTGCGTGTCACACGCTGTTTCCCACTGTTGTCTGACTCTGAACACTCCGTGAGTTAAACTTTAAGCATTTCACCTCCATTAAGACATGTCATTAAATCATGCCTCAAGATGCATAATGTTTGTTTTGCTCCCTGAAAGAGATTCAAATGGATGTTTAAATGCAGTAATATGCATTCGGTAGACTGTTTTAGGCAGATGGTGTTGTGTCCAATTATTTATTGTAATTTTCAGCGCAGAGTGGCAGAATAATGATAACTTTAGTCAGATCTGAAAATGAGTGTTTACAAATGGGAGAGACCGGCGTTATCCACTAATTTAGAGCGCGGATTTAATGGAAATGAATTTAGCCTTGAGGCTAAAACATTGTATGACTTCTATTAGCATTCATTTTCAATATATGACCAACAAATGGCAGTCTAATAACACAAGCCAGTGTTAGCTGCTAATGTATTCTTAAAAAAAGGAAAAACCTTGCAGTCTCTTTGATTAATCACATTATAAGCAAAGTAATTTGAAACCACACAAATCTGGGCCTGGACTTTGGCCTAAGGCCAAATATATTACATTACCAGTGTGTTATATTTATTCATTTAAAGACTGAATCCATAATGCATGCAACAGATGCTTCATGTATTCTCTACACTTGGTGTGCTTATTTTTTATTTAATTTTTTAACATAACTCTGAAAGTTAGTGTATGTATTTTATTATTCACTGCACTGATTGCCTGCTGCAGTGTTAGCAGAGTATTATCAGGTGTTTTGTGAAGGTCCATTATTTGTTTCTTTCTACTTTAAATAAATTGTATTTTTGAAAGAAATTTTTGAAAGAAAACTTTGATTCAGCAAGGATGCACTAAACTGAACAAAAAGTGACAGTAAAGACATTTACATTGTTACAGAAGATTTACTTTTCAAATACATGCTGTTCTTTTTCCTCTTTTCTGTTAATCAAAGAATCCTGCATTTTTTTAAAATAATGTTTAAACAAAAATACTGAAACAAAAATGTGTCTGTTTTCACCATTAATAATAATAATAATATTTTTTAAACACCAAATCAGTATATTAGAATGATTTCTGAAGGATCACGTGATACTGGAGACTGGAGTAATGGCTGCTGAAAATTCACCACAGGAATAAATGACATTTTAAAATATATTAAAACAGAAAACAGTTAATTTTAAATTGTAATATTATTGTACAATATTAAAATTTGACTGTATTTATCAAATAAATGCCACCTTAGTCAGCATTATATATACATTATAGCTTTGTATACATTTATATGTATATATGTATATGTATATTCTCTCTAAATATCAGAATTTGAATTCAAATTTCCCGATATGTGCTGTTCTATTGGTGCATTCAAGTCATGTTGGATAGATCGTATTTACGAGTTGAACGCACATGAATGCCACCACAAAGTCGTTATTACGAGTGGGAAACTCGAAATTTTCTTTAAGCCCCGAGTTTCCGAGTTGGGGGCGTGTCAATGAGAAAACGTGTCGGATGCATGGAATCCAAAGACTAGATGTGCAGCATCTGTATTGATGGTAAATTTGTTGAAATTAATAAAATGATTAAAATAAAACTATATGTTACATATACAAAATATTATATTATTGTATAATTACCAAAGAACATATAATGATTCAGTTTACATTACCTTCATAAATGGAATAAAAACAGAAAAAAGCAAAAACACAATGACGCACATTCTTCATCATATTCATCATTTTGTAGATGTAAAGTTGAAAAAAATCGTTGAATTTTATGGAAAAAAAATAAAATCGCCACATTGTTCCGAGCAAAGTGACTTGAACGCACCTGACGTCGTTATTACGACTTGTCAACTCGTAAGTACGAACGTCCCAGGAGGACTTGAACGCAGCATATGAACATCCCTACTATAAGGGGTTCTAAGGGTCTGTATAATCTATGACTTATGTAACCGGGTAGTCAGTGCTAAAATCTCATATGACTGAACAATGAACTGCCATTAGACTGCGAGAATGCAATTACATGAGGTTGGGGGAACTCCATCGGACCTGAATAAAATACTCATTGCCGCATGTACAGAAAACCTCATAGTGTGGTCTCATTTTGGGTCATATCAAAGAGTGCGATCTTCCTTCAAGCCTAAGAGTCTGTTTAGCAGCACCCAGGGGAGCAATGTTCTCTTGCATTTCTCAAGAATGCACAGGTGCTGTTGCTTTTTTTTTTACCTAAATACATCCTCCTCTGTTTGTTTGATATGAATCATTTTTATATAGAGCATGACTTTGGGAATGTTGCTGTTCTGAGACTGATTTCTATGTTTTTTTGGCAACTCGGATCTTCTTATAGGTGTTTGCTAAGGCCAGTATGCTGATTTAGTGCTCAAAAAACATTTCTTATTATTCATTATTTTATCAATGTTTACAAGTTGTGCTGCTTAATATTTTTGTGGAAACTGATAAAATTTTTCAGGATTTTTTTTTGTGTGTTTTTAAATGTATTTTCTGTCGCTTTCAAATGTAATGCTGAATAAAAGTATCAATTTCTTAAAAAAAAAAAATAAATCAGTCTCCATTAAAGAATAGACCTGAACTACAGTGGTGGCCAAAATTATTAGAACACCTGACAGATCTGAAAATATTGACCTTTTTTGCCTCCAAAACATGATTTCATTTCATAATGTTCATGAAACATGCAGATGGTTGCTCTGAGCACAACAGATATCAGATGAAGTGAGTCGTGCTGTTTTTATCCACTTTTAACTTTAGTATTTGGTATGTCCACCTTTTGCAGCACATCTTTCTGGCATAGTGTCAGAATGTTATCCCATGCCTTCTGCCAATGTTATCCCTAATGATATCCCATGCCTTCTGCAACTCAAGCCATAGGCTTTCCTTTGAATGTACAATAGATCTGTCCAGTTTATTTTCCAACTCGCCCCAAATTTGCTCGATGGGGTTGAGGTCTGGACTTTGAGGGGGCCAGTCCATCATTTTCAATGTTCCAGCAGATTCCTTCCATCGCAGGTAGTTCCGGCAATAGTTCGTTTTATGGGTATTGCAATGACCATTTCAACGAAAACAACTGAAACCTCTTAAATATGACAAGTGCTCTAATAATTTTGCCCATCACTGTATGTCTAGGAATGAGATTGAGAATATTATACAAATATAAGCTTTGTGCTCTTCAGCCAGTAACCAGTCTTCCATGACACCCCAGAAACTATGTAGCTGTGTGGTAAAAAAAAAAAACACCCGAAACTCCACAGAAATATGGAAGAAAGTTTTGCAGTCTTAAAAAAAAAACTATAAATCTAGTTAGACTTGTGATTTTTGTAAAAGCATGCATTAGACACTTGCTTTTGTGCATTTTTCATCAGCAGTGCACTAAATGCTTTGTGAATCACAGACAAATGATGTCTCTGATTAGCTGTGATGGAATGAGATTGCAGTTCTCAGGTTGTGCTGAAGAGCTTTTAGAGATGAAAGCATTTCAAACGAGTGACAACCTTTATCTCTCTGCTGTGGAGAACAGTACTCCACAGGAAGCTCTCTCCTCCTCCCTCTGCCGTCTCATATTGCACTTTTTTCCCACCATGCACTGTCCTTGCTTCCTCTCCCCCTCCCTGTCTGTATGTGGCTGCTGTCTTGGTGGTGTCAGGCCGATGATGCTCTTTTGCGTGATGGCAGACCGTGCTGGCGGCACAGGGCCGGTGTCTGTTCCCATGGGGAAGCGAGGCCTGGGCGCCTGCTCTCCCTCTTCCTCCTGCTGCTGCCATTGCTGCTATCTCTTTCAGGGCTGCACCTCCTCCTCCTGCAACACATCCTCTTCCTCCTCCACTGGCCGGACCCGCAGCTTCTCCCTGCACCCGCACCCCATCCCACAGTGCTCCTCCATCTCCGCCCAAAGACAGACCCCCCAGCACGGGACACCTGCCTCTGTCATCACCATCACCCACCACAAGTCTCCCACCGCCAGCCAACGGGCCTGCAGTCAGCATCCTGCAGGACTGCACCAGGTCAAAGAGGTACGGACAGAGCCAGCTAGCCACTGTTATTAAACACACGGACGTTTCGCAGTGTCTGTCAAGGTTTTTTATTTGATTTAACTCTTTGATGCAAATTTAGGATTTTTTTTGGGCCTGTCAGTATTTTCATTAGTCACACCATAGTTATTATTAATTTTATTTTTAGCAACATAAATTTATTAAATTTTATGCCAAAAATCATTAGGATGTTAAGTAAAGATCATGTTCCATGAAGATATTTTGTAAATTTCCTACCATAAATATATCAAAACTTAATTTTTGATTAGTAATATGCATTGCTAGGAACTTCATTTGGGCAACTTTAAAGGTGATTTTCTCAATATTTTGATTTTTTTGCATCAGATTCCAGATTTTCAAATAGTTGTATGTCGGCCAAATATTGTCCTATCCTAACAAACCATACATCAATGGAAAGTTTATTTATTCAGCTTTCAGCTGATGTATAAATCCGAAAAATTTACCCTTATGACTGGTTTTAATGGTCCAGGGTCATATATTATATATTATATTATATTTTAACTTGCTTTATATATTTTATATATTTTATTTATATGTAACGTTATATCTAATTTTATATTATATGCTTGTTTTTTATATTATATGCATTTTCCTATAAATGTTACATTGTAGTTACATACAACTTTTATTGGATTGCTCCTTTGTTAATTTAAGATTTATTTTTAGCAACATGTTTCTATAAAAGTGAGAAATTATACATATACTACAACACACACACACACACTATATAGTTCAGTCATGAAACTCTAGATGGCGCAGGCTGACGGGTTGTTCATGTAACTGATGATATTCAGAGAGTTAAACGACTTGGCACAAGCTGATTGGTTAGTGCTGCATATGCAGCCAATGAGCTTACTGCCTTGCATGAATATGGCTGGCTAGCATTCACTAGAGATTCCTGCAGCGCGCTGTCAGAGTTTCTCTGAATCTAAACAGCTAAGATAAGTAAACGGTCTTCACTCTGATTCACTGGATTATTGCGTTCGTCAGATTTACATTTTTAAACTAGAAAACATACAAGTTGTAAAACTACGCGCAGGTTATTCGCATGAGGAGTAATTACTAAGCATGTCTTGTTCATATAACAGCAGTAGCATTAGCAGCAAGCAGTTTTCCGAGTTCATGTATGTGAGAATACAACGTCAAGCATCGTGGATATAGAATAGTAAAGTGAATTGGGGATTACCTTATTTGCTCGAAATCGCCAGTACTTTTGATATCTTATGTGGGCATTCATTTCTACATTAACCGTGAACGGATCGCTTTCAGATGCACACCTCACTAGTGGGGTCGGTTTGCAGTTGGCGTTTCACAGTTGTTCACAGTTTAAGTCAAGGTGAACCCATATAAATGTCTTTCATAAACGTCATACTGTCAACAGCCTTACCTATTTAACCATAACAACTTAATGAGCAGCAGAAAATAATATACCCGCTCATACGAGTACCCGTGCCGCATTGCAATGCGCTCAGAAGAGGTAGCACTCATTCTTAAAGAGGCCACATCTCTATTTCACTCGTTACCTTGGTTCAGTGATAGTGAAGAGTTTATAATGAAAGTCATGTTTAGTGATAGTTTAAAGATAATCATGAATTAGTTTAAAATATAAAGATACTACTAATAATAAATAATTTCCAATCAGTAGCCCATGTACAATGTAGCTAATAGTAGGACACTCTTAAACTGGGATTTACTATTTGTGTATTCAGTTGGGCTTACAGCAATTATAGTACTTTCATAGAGTGTAGCAGCAGTATCATTGAATTCAGATTTCATTATTATCGCATTTTTAATAGCAGTATGCATAGCAAATCAAGTCAAATTATCACTGTTGTTTATAGCAGCAGCAGCAGAAAGTATCTGGTTGCATGAAATTTCAGTGACAACACATGGGGTAAGTAACTCTTTAAAATTGAAATAGGCTTTTATTACTTTGTTTATTTAACAGGGCGTACGAGATTTTGTGAATTCTTCAAAGCGAAATAGGCATTATTTGTTTGCGTTTCATTGTTTAATAAAGACTCTTAGTAATTCTAAGTACCTTCGTGCAGCTGTAACAGCAGTATGCATAGCTATTCAGATCAACAATTTTTTGTGAATTTAATATCAGCAGAATGGCATAGCAAATTCAGATGCAATGTTAGAAATAATAATAGCAGCAGTCTGCATAGCAACCAATTATTATTGCTAATATAGCAGGGGCAGCAGAAAGTACTTTAGTTGCATGAAATTTAAGTGATATCAGTGACAATGCATGGATGGGCTACAGCAATTCTAGTACTTTCATGGAGCGTAGCAGCAGTATTCATAGAATCAGATTGCATTATTAGTGAATTATTAATAGCAGCATGCATAGCAAATCAAAACATGCGTTTAGTTGCAGCAGCAGTAGGTAGACCGTAGTTTACATTCACATTTATTCATTTTGCAGACACTTTTATCCAAAGCAACTTACAATTGCTGAAGTTTCAGTGACTAAAAATGGATGGTATGTGAACTCCTCAAGCGAATAGGCATCACTTGCATTTCATTTATTTAAAAGAGGCTTAGCAATTAGAAGTACCTTTGTGCAGCAGTATGCATAGTTATTCAGATTGCATGTAGCGAATTTAATAGCAGCAGCATGCATAGCAAATTCATATGTAATGTTAGAAATAATATTAGCGGCAGGAAGTCAAATTGTTGCTAATATAGCAGCGGCAGCAGAAAGTACTTTAGTTGCTTGAAATTTCAGTGATAACGCATGGGGTAAGTAACTCTTTTAAGTGAAATAGGCATTTTATTCCTTTGCTATTTAGCAGGGCTTATAGAAGATTTTGTGAACTCTTCAAAGCGAAATAGGCATTATTTGATTGCGTTTTCTTGTTAATAAAGATGCTTATAGCAATTTTAAGTACATTTGTGCAGCTGTAGCAGCAGTATGCATAGCTATTCAGATCGCTAGTTTAGTGAATTTTAATAACAGCAGCACGCATGACAAAATTCAGAAGCAATGTTAGAAATATTAGCAGCACTCTGCATGGCAATCCAATTATCATTGTTGCTTATATAGCAGCGGGAACAGAAAGTACATTTAGTTGCATGAAATTTCAGTGATAAGATAACGCTTGGATGGTAGTGAACTTTT
>NW_015505467.1:69099-75093 GCF_001515645.1 Sinocyclocheilus grahami | reverse complement strand
GAGTGTAGCAGCAGTATCATTGAATTCAGATTTCATTATTATCGCATTTTTAATAGCAGTATGCATAGCAAATCAAGTCAAATTATCACTGTTGTTTATAGCAGCAGCAGCAGAAAGTATCTGGTTGCATGAAATTTCAGTGACAACACATGGGGTAAGTAACTCTTTAAAATTGAAATAGGCTTTTATTACTTTGTTTATTTAACAGGGCGTACGAGATTTTGTGAATTCTTCAAAGCGAAATAGGCATTATTTGTTTGCGTTTCATTGTTTAATAAAGACTCTTAGTAATTCTAAGTACCTTCGTGCAGCTGTTATGCATAGCTGCATAGCTATTCAGATCAACAATTTTTTGTGAATTTAATATCAGCAGAATGGCATAGCAAATTCAGATGGAAATAATAAAATAATAATAGCAGCAGTCTGCATAGCAACCAATTATTATTGCTAATATAGCAGGGGCAGCAGAAAGTACTTTAGTTGCATGAAATTTAAGTGATAATGCATGGATGGGCTACGGCAATTCTAGTACTTTCATGGAGCATAGCAGCAGTATCCATAAAATCAGATTGCATTATTAGCGAATTATTAATAGCAGCATGCATAGCAAATCAAAACATGCGTTTAGTTGCAGCAGCAGTAGGTAGACCGTAGTTTACATTCACATTTATTCATTTTGCAGACACTTTTATCCAAAGCAACTTACAATTGCTGAAGTTTCAGTGACTAAAAATGGATGGTATGTGAACTCCTCAAGCGAATAGGCATCACTTGCATTTCATTTATTTAAAAGGGGCTTAGCAATTAGAAGTACCTTTGTGCAGCAGTATGCATAGTTATTCAGATTGCATGTAGCGAATTTAATAGCAGCAGCATGCATAGCAAATTCATATGTAATGTTAGAAATAATATCAGCGGCAGGAAGTCAAATTGTTGCTAATATAGCAGCGGCAGCAGAAAGTACTTTAGTTGCTTGAAATTTCAGTGATAACGCATGGGGTAAGTAACTCTTTTAAGTGAAATAGGCATTTTATTCCTTTGCTATTTAGCAGGGCTTATAGAAGATTTTGTGAACTCTTCAAAGCGAAATAGGCATTATTTGATTGCGTTTTCTTGTTAATAAAGATGCTTATAGCAATTTTAAGTACATTTGTGCAGCTGTAGCAGCAGTATGCATAGCTATTCAGATCGCTAGTTTAGTGAATTTTAATAACAGCAGCACGCATGACAAAATTCAGAAGCAATGTTAGAAATATTAGCAGCACTCTGCATGGCAATCCAATTATCATTGTTGCTTATATAGCAGCGGGAACAGAAAGTACATTTAGTTGCATGAAATTTCAGTGATAAGATAACGCTTGGATGGTAGTGAACTTTTTAGGTGAAATAGGCATTTTATTACTTTGCTATTCAATTCAACAGAGTTTTAGAACTCTTCAAAGCGAAATAAGCATTAATTGGTTGTTTTTGGTTATTTATAAAGGGGCAGTAGCAATTCTAAGTACTTTTGTGCAGTAGCTAGTATGCATAACTATTCAGATCGCAATGTTAGCAAATTTTATAGCATGCATAGCAAATTCAGATGCAAGGTTAGAAATAATATTAGCAGCAGCATGCATAGCAAGTCATATTATTATTTTGCTAATATAGCAGCGGCAGCAGAAAGCGCTTTAGTTGCATTAAATTTTAGTGATAAATCATGGAGGGTAACTCTTTAACTCTTTAAAAGTGCAATAGGCATTTATTACTTTGCTTATTCAACAGGGCTTACAGCAGGTTTCGTGCAGCAGCAGATGATTATGCTTCGTAAATTCTGATTAAATATTACAACCGCAACAGCTCGCACAGTAAATTACTATTACAACATTGTGAATATCATTAACAGAAACAGCATCTACTCAACTCAGTATTGAAATATTAGTGAATATTATCATAGCAGCAGTAGCAGAAGTTTTGTTGCGTTGGCCGTGTAAGGGAAACGGGTCAATTTAGCTCAAAGGGAATCATTTAAGATTTTATAGGGAATTTGGACAGAATCACGGTTTTACGGCTGATCACCGAGTTGGCCAGCGATTCATTGAACGAGCCGTATAACATCAATTCTGCAATGGATATTAATATCCAAAGTATAGTGAAAACACTATTAATTAGCACAGTAACAAGATCGGCAGTTTAAGACATTAACTTGTAAGTACAAAACACAAGATACTTCTCTTTTTAATATGAATAAGACTTTATTGGATAAATCTAAGACAATATAAACTAATCTAACACATAAACACATGCACTCACACATCATACAAGTTGCAGAAAGGGAGAAAGTGAGGAAAGAATGAGTTTAAGAGAATGAAAATGTGAGATCCCAAGTTTATAGCAATATGTGAAATTGCATAGACATGAACAACCATCAATCACTTAATTAACTCTCGCATTGAGTTCCTCAATGAGGTTAAAATTATATTAAATGCACCAGTTCAGCTATAATCTGGAGGTACTTGCGTTGCCTGTGTAAGGGGTTCCCTTCCTTGTCTGGTTGCCGAAAGGGGTTTCCCGAGGTTGCTGTTTGGATGGAAGTTCAGTAGTCATTGAAGTGACGTCTTGGGAAGCCAGTGGTTGGGCGTTGGCTGAAGATGCGGAGTTGTGGGCTGGTTGAAGTTTTGAAGCGGTCGGTCACAGACTCGAGGTGAACTCGGAGAGTTAGGCAAAACTTAACCCCGAACATGAAACTCAACGGAAAAGGAAAGAAACTAAAGTAAACAAATAGAAGTAAAGTTTGACGAGACTAGGTGGCGTTTCTCCTCATGGTTTTGGAGGAGCTGGCGTGTAAGCCAGAGCACGCTCAAAGAGCGCAAAAAGCGATGACCAAAAAAAGCTAAAGAGCTAAAAGCGGCGATGACTAAAAAGCATAGCTCAAGCTATTACTAAAAAGCCGCATGGCTAAAAGTGATGACTTGAAGCAGTGGCTAGAAGCTAAAGCTAAGAAGCTAGATGCTAAAAGCAATGATTTGATGGTGTCCTGAGTATTTAAACTGGGCTTTTGGACACATCCCAAATGGCGCCTTGACCAATTAGATATTGTCTTTGCTCGGGGTGTTGTATATTTCTCCTCCCAATACATAAATCAACATGTCATCTCATCAGTCACATGGTCCGAATTTTCCCGCTCTTGCAGAGTATAATTTTGAACATAATTTCTATAACAAGAATATAATACATTTGACAAAGTATTGATTGATAGAAATGTTTAAAGCATGAATTTCCACACTCATACATACCCAAGATGAATATAATCTTATCAACTATTCAATAGTTATTCAAACTACACACACAAGAAGTGATTAGAACATGATAGTCCAATGTGTGGGTTACATACATAATGCTTAGTTATGCATAGAAATGATTAGTTGTTCATAAGTCCTTTTAGCATCATTTAGGTGTATATATACATGGAAAGGCAGTTTCTGTGCCATTCTGTGGAAGTAAGGACATGCTTTGTGAAGACCAAAGAGGTTAAAAGGTCTCCTAAGGAATCTCAGTCTGTTTCTTGTCTTCTAGGTGGGGGAAACCACCCAACGCAGTTTCTACTAATGATTTTCCTCATGTGACGGTAATGATATGCTGTGTCTTTGACCATTAATCTTGCTTACTTGCCCCAAAATTGACAATCTCCTTCCTGAGTTGTTATGATTAGTGTGTTCTTTTGTGTTAATGTTGAAAGCTGTTTGAAGCTGCTAGTTTGTTAGGCTCACTTCAGACTCGTGGCTCCAGGATTTGTGTCTTTGGCCTTTCTGTGGAATTCGGCTCCTCGAGTTTCAACCATGTCCTTGATCGAATCTTTGTCTGATTGGGTCTGATACCCTACAGCCGTATCGCACTGCATACATTGCAGACAGCTTTACCTATCGTAACGGGTCTATTGACTTTGTCATGTTGTGCCGCTCGTGTCTGGCGTTGGCACCGTGTTAGAGTAAAATAGGCATTCGCCTAGCTACTTATGCCTAATTTATGGATCTCTCGGCAGTTCAGTCTCTTGTGCAGTAGCAGCAGCTTGCATATGCATTCAGTCATCGAGATTTTTCTCAACAGCAGCATGCACAGCATTTCTATGTTGCAAATTGTAATTCGGACACAATTAATATAAAAGCAGACAACTGCATTTAAATATAGTCACTGTAGTGTCCTGCTCAAGACCATCTTGGAACGAGCCATGCCTTTAGCAATGATGTGTTCATACAATGCAAACATTATTGTCTAATATGCAATATAAATATTTTAAATGATCAAAATAAATGAGCAGCTGCTTTTGAGGCAGAATTAATCCTGGCCATATGACACCACAACTACAGGGTGTACAGTGATTTATTCTTTCGCCAAATATTTGTTAGCTTATTAATAAGTTAAAGGTAAGTATTTCCATTGCAGAAACGTTGATGAACGTTAATGGGGGAAAAAAAAAATACAACTCTTGAATGACAAATTTAAAACTATTTGCTCAGGCCGCCTGAGCCAGGTGGTTGCTGGGGGTTATTTCATCTATCAGCCTACAGTGTGATTCCTGTTTGTAACGACACACAGTGCGCGTTTCTACCTAGGTAAGTTTGAGCTATTGGCTCAGACACGCATAGTTATTTAGGTCATTAGTTAAATAAACCTAAGGGTACAGCACCCAGGTTCACATCGTTAAGCCACTGGTTAATTTATCTGGGCTCCATTAGTCCAGAAACACTTTTAACTCAGGTCACTAGTTTAAGCTATCTAGTCAACCGATCAGGTACACAAAGCAATAGTTCACTAGCGTTAAGCCATTCTGCAAAGCCAGCCCAGGCTCACATAGATAGCAAACACACGGTCTCACGGCTCTCCGGAGCAGCAGCAGTACATATGTCTTGGCAATAGATCTGTTTGTTCTGGGGGGTACATATTTAAATGTTTTGTTTTCTTCTTCCAGCTTTGTTGGGGGGTTATTTTATATGCTATTTGTGCACCAGCAGTATGTCTTAAATACTCACGGCACCGTATCGCCGTATGCATTGGCAGTAGCAAGTTCCTGTACTTGCATGCAGCAGCAGCAATAATCTACAACTACAGCAATAATTAACAGCAGCAGCAATTCAACAGTAGCAGCAGCGTAGCAGATCTATTCCGCCAAGACCAAATACATGTGCAGCAGCAGTATGTCTTAAATACTCACGGCACCGTATCGCCATATGCATTGGCAGTAGCAAGTTCCTGTACTTGCTTGCAGCAGCAGCAACAATCTACAACTACAGCAATAACCAACATTAGCAGCAATTCAGCAGTAGCAGCAGCGTAGCAGATCTATTCCGCCAAGACCAAATACATTAACATTGTCATATCCATCACCATGTTAAATCTTCCGAGAGTTGTCATGATTGAAATATATATACTATATATATAGTTACAAAAATAACATTTGTCAGTTATGATGCAAAACATGGCTCATTGGTTTGTAAATTTCATTTTTACTGATGCTTCCAGGTCTGTCAGAAATCAGTTGTGTTATTTCTACTAGGGATGCACCGGTATAGGGCCCGATACTGAGCTTCTGTACTCGTACTTGTTAAAATGCCCCGATACCAAACGCCGATACCACACAGCATGTGATAAGTGCCATATTCAGACAAAGAAACACTGACAACAGAACAACAGACAGCAGAATGGAGTTATTAGAGATTAAGGATGTATACGAAGTATATGTATGCAGTGAATATAATGTTAAACATTCAGTATTAACGCCTGTATAGCTGATGTGTGCGAGCTGATAAGCAAATTGAGCGTGCGGCAGCGCAGATGCGCAAATTTGTCAAGTGAATATACCTTTCTCACAGACATCACTGGAAAGTTTGTAGTTCGGTCGGATATGTCATAAACAAGTAAGTAAAACAATGCACAAGTTACTTAACGGTAGAGAGAGAGAGAGTGCGCGCAATTCTATTGTGTGATCTTTGATGTTCACTCACTTAGCACACACAT
>NW_015505467.1:39554-69019 GCF_001515645.1 Sinocyclocheilus grahami | reverse complement strand
CAAAAATGATTCAGAGACCAGATATAATTTTTGATATTTTTTTTTGTGGGTGCAGGACACTGTAGTTCATTTATGTAAGTGAGGACAGCAAAATAAAGTAAACTGTGATAAATTATACCCAAAAATTCTTCATACGGTGGACTACCAGTAAAACTGATAAAAAATTTGGGACCAAACATTATTCAGACCGAGTTTGGTAAAAATTGAAGTTCAGGTTTGCATGAACCTGGGTGACAGCATGCACAGGAGACTACAGGCTGTCATTAAGGCTAAAGATTGCCCGACTAAGTATTGATGGTTGTGTAAATACTGTCATACTAACAGCTGTCTGAATAATTTTTGGTTGATTGTAATCTATTACATACCTTTCTATCAAAATGATCTAACATTATCAAGCTGAATTTGTTCTGACACAGTTTAACTCTGAGTTCTTGTCATATTTTATTACCATTTTCTAAACTATAGCAAATAAACTGTGATAATTTGAGAAATGTTGAAGGTGTCTGAATAAATTTTGGTTTGACTGTAACTATTTGATAAATGAGGTTAACCAACTAACATTATACATACTCTCTTGATTTCTGTACCCAATATTTTAAAAATGTACAAATGCAATAAAAATATTGGTATCGGTACTCGGTATCGGCAAGTACCAAAAATAAAAGTATCGGTATCGGGCGAGTACTGGAAAAAGTGGTATCGGTGTATCCCTAATTTCTACAAAACCTATCTATGTAACTTTACCTTGGTAATATATTTACAGTAAATCAATCCAATTTCTGCAACCATATTTCATTCATTAAAGTAACATTTTACATTCAAGTTTGCAAGATACTGTGTTAAAGGTCTGTCCACTATAGTAGATGAAAGCATCAAAGGGTTCATATTAAATATTGTCTATCTGTTCTGCCAAAGAGTTTTGAATTGTCACATGTTAGTAGTTATTACACATAGCACACAGTCTTTTGCTTTAAGCTTTGAAGGTTGACCGTGGTTCAATATGTAGTCAGCAGCACTGCCAGTGTTGAGCTGACTCCCTTATGGAGCGTCTCAACCTTGGCTGGCTTCTAAGTGCTGCGTCAGCATCAGAAAGTGGCTGTTCAGCAGGAAGCTTGTGTCATCACATGGTTTTGACATTGTTGCAGTTATACCTCACAGCAGAGTGAGAATGTTAGAAATGGTCAGTTTTGACTCAAAACTACATGAATTGCACTCATTCTCATTCACATATAAGTACTGAATGAAATGACTGCCAAACCTAGCATCACTATTACTGTTGCTCACAGTTGAATCCTTATGCCAATGTATAATAGTTAAATAGTTCGAATAGTTCACCCAAAAATTAAAATTTGCTAAATATTTACTCACTCAGATAATTTAAGCTGTAGATGCGTTTGTTTCTTCACAACAGATTTAATTTCAAACTGATAAAAGCTGATAAAACATCACAATAATGCACAAATAATCAACACAGTTCCATCATTTGCATTATTAAGTGATTATGGTGATGTTTTTGTCAGATGTTTGAACTCTCATTCTGATGGCACCCATTCACTTCAGAGGATCCATTGGTGAGCAAGTGAGGTAATTCTAAAGGTTCGAATCTTTTCTGATGAAGAAACAAACTCATCTACACCTTGGATGGAGTAAATGTTCAGCAAATTTTTAGTTGGACGATTCCTTGAAAATATGGCATGCAGCTCGGCTAGTACTGCTTGTAGAGTTGGGTCTGAGGGGCCGTTTACACAACAACGTTTTCAACCAAAAACGGGAAACTTTTTATGCATTTTGCCAGTTCGTTTACATGACAATGGCATTTTGGGGACTGAAAACTCTTATTTTTGAAAACAGGTTTCAAAGTGCAAGTTTTTGAAAATGCCACCGTTATCGTTTCCGTGTAAACACCCAATACGGGAATCTTTGAAAACGGTGACGTCATGCGTAGTGCGTGTTAGTTTTTTATTTTTTTTGTAGTACGTGTTAGGTATGTAGACATGCGCAGTACGTGTTGATTTTAAAGGCAAGTGCGAACAAACATGCACAACAATGGCGGAGTACATGGTACTGTTGTTGCTGCTCAAGAGTTTGCTAATGCTTCTTCAGCAAAGTGTGGATTTACTTCACCAATATTACAACCAACAGCGGAGACGCATCATATACATCATATAATTGTCACTTCCCAATAGGTACTGTTTACTAACAAGGTGACAGCGCTAACTACTGGCCTGGCATACGTAACACAGTGGTTTTGGCCATTTTCGCGGATATGTGTAAACGTGAATCGTTTTGAAAGCGTTGTGTATACGTGAAACTTTTTAAAAACGCAAGGGAAAAACGTTTCCGTTTTTGACTGCATCGTTGAAGTGTAAACGTAGCCTGAGTCGAGTTTTAGTTTTTAACCAATTGAGTTTGAGTGGGAGACATTTATTTATGTCTTTTTATCTTAATTTTAAGTTATTTTTTAAAAATCTTTTATACAACATATGATGTGGATTTGTCTGTACGCTGAAAAATTTCTGCGTCCAATATGTCCAATTCCATTAACAATTGAAGTCCCAGTCCCGAATCCAAATACTACAACTCTGACTCCTTGTGCTACAAAAAATGTACAGCACCTCAAACTGCTGTTATAAATAACCAGACTGAAGGTTTTTGCAGGGGATGATCAAACAATCAAAATAATCCTATAGATGTAAACTGAATTTATGCCTCATTTAATATTGAAGAATCTTATCTAAGAAACTTGCTTTTGGATTGTTTTAAACTGTTAGTTTGTATGACCCTAGTGTGATATTTTCCTGACAACCAACTGCTTTTTCTGGCTCTTAGGCCATATTTTTGTCCTCGAATTAGACGGCACTGTCACTTTCGCTGACAGTCCAAAGGAAACATGCAGCAAGTCATTGGATACCATCTGAGATTCATAAAATGCGCTTTCAAAATGTGTGTGCATCTAAGCAGTGAGGTGAAAATTATTATTAGCAATTTCTCTGAATATCTTTCCAGCGTGTTAGGCAGAATATTTTACTGGGTGTAAAGCTGGCAAGCGTGTTTAAAGGGACATTTCTTCTAAACTCTGTCATTATTTACTCGCCTTCATGTAGTCTTTATTGTCACTTTTGATTAATTTAATGCATCCTTGCTAAATAAAAGTATTAATTTCTTTCAAAAATAAAAATGAAATCTAGTGACCCTGAACTTTTGAATGGTAGTGTGCAGCCTGCAATGTAAGCTGGGATAGCAGATTGTATTGCAATATTGAAAGAAATGACACGCATTACCTGTAGAAATGGTTTTGAATTGAAGTGACTGTCGTTATAGTTGCACGCATTTTAATTATTCTGCTGTGTTTATTTTTATCCATGGCTTGATGTACAATTAGTCACACTGTTTCCCCTCAACAAGTGTGGAAGAGTGAAATTGCATTCACACAGAAATCATTAGTGAAGATTAGAGATGATCATCTTTATAGGGATGTGTTGATGTGTCTGTTGGAAGGTGGACAGGACTTGGTCTTGTATAGTTCTGAAGGTATTCTGAAAACATTTGACTGCAGAATGGTATGATTGACCATTGAGTATAAAATATTCTATAGATTTGTGGCAGAATTTATTTTTTATTTTTTGCATAACAGGATTTGTATATCTAGCTGAAAGAAAACCGTATGCGGCCTTGTTTACTTTTATTTGACCCTCTTTTTGCCAACACCTTCTTTTTGGTACATACTGTGAAGTAAATTAGCTGATGGTTTGATTCAGCAAAGCTACCAGAGTGAATACCTAAGGCAAAGTTGAATATTTGTATGTAAAAGCATGTCTGCACATTATGCTACACATTTAGAGCAAAAAAAAAAAGTGGGGTCAGAAAGGTGTTTCTTTTACTTTTTTTAGGATTTAAATTGTATTACTTTTAATTTTACTTTTAATAACTTTTAATTTTATTCAGCAAGAATGCATAAAATTGATTGAAGGTGACAGTATAGACAAATAACAATATAACAAACAATTTCTGTCTCAAATTTATCCAGGAATCTTTTTTTAAAAAAAAGGATCATAGTTTCTGCAAAAAAAAAAAAATTGAGCAGTACAACAGTTTCAACATTCGTAATAATAAGAAATGTTACTTGAGCACCAAATCAGCATATCAAAACGATGAATATAATGAAACGGCAAACAGTCATTTATTTTTTAAATACATTTATTTAACATTTTATTTCTAAAATATTTCACAAATGACTTTTTCTGTATGTTTGATCAAATAAATGCAGAACTGGTGAGCATTTGGTGAGGCTAAAAGACCCCAAACTTAGTGCTTTCCAAATGTATTTATTTTGTAGCCAAAGTTAAATTAAGTTCCAGTGACATTGCATGTCCTTTAAGAGCACATGCGAGAGAAAAAAGATGTGTGTGTGTAAAAGTGACAGTGATGGAGAGTGACTGAGAGAACTGTAACCTTTCTGACTATGAACATTTTGACGGTGAAAAATGAAAAATACATGACAAAGAAAGACGAGAGGAAAAAAGAGCTGGACTACAAGGAATTGATTTTCTGTTCATTCTACAATATCGTTACATGAGTAACATGCCCTGAGAGGTGTGCTAAAATTATCTGTGCTTTCTGTCAGTACTTCAAGAATATAGTCAAAACCTCAAGAGTATAGAAGACAAACCATTATACTCTTGCTTACTCTTAAATAATGGATTACTATATACTCTTAAAGGAATTATGGGTAAGGCCAGACTAGGCATGGGCCGGTATGAGATTTTGACGGTATGATAACCTTAAGCAAAAATATCACGGTATCACGGTATTGTCGTTACAGCTCTAAAATGTGTTATTTTTAAATGACTGAGTAAAAAAATTAAAAAAAACTTTTTCCCGCTGAACACAATATATTTTGTTTTTGAGCAACATACAGAATATTAGGAACAGTAGAATTTGTTTATTTTTTCTTTGATTTGTTTCCTAAAAAGAAGGAAAATAAAGACTGACAAATTTATTTAACCTAAATCTGAAATTACAGTTATTTAATTTTAGTTATATAATTCATATACATATCATTTATATCATTTCATATCATTGTTATATAATTTCATATACATAATTTGATTTAATAATAACCTAATTTGAAGCAAAAACAGAATGTTCTGACTAGCTTTGTGAAATTATACTACATGCCTGAACGAAACAAACAGCAGATGCTCTGAATGAGACGCAGATTCACTCTCTGACAGCAGGAGGTGCTTCTGGAACACCAGATATGGCGTTTCCTTGATTACCGCTGTAAACAAAGCAGCGCTGCGCTGAAACACTGCTTTAATATGAACTATAGAGACGAAATGAAAAGAAAATACCACGTAAACTGTTCTGAAGACAGTCAGTTCCCCTCAGAAACACATTCATATGAACCCCCAAATCAATATTTGAGGATTTTCTTCCAATAGTTCGTGCATCATGAACAGTGAGTGATCTGCCTGCTACAGTATTTTTCTCTTGTGTGTCCGTCTTCAACGTCTCTGGCCTGTGTTAACGGGCATTTACAGACTTCATATTTTCACATAAATGACATTTTGGAAAACGATTGCATTGCAACGCAGTTGTGCAAGTCCAGAACAGAGACGAGTTGCTTGCAATAAGACAAAAAAAGTCCGGTTGCCGATCGCGTAAGTTCCAGGGGAAGCCATCCTACACACACGTGACTGACTGCTCGCTCACACCAACAGGAGGAGGAGGGTCATGTTAAGGCTTGTTCACACTGGGACGAAAATCGATTTAATCGATTATTGCCGACGTTTAACGCCTCGTGACTAAACGAAGGGTGCCAAAACACGAGGCGTAAAAGCGTCATTTTTTAAAAAATGCCTCGGTCTCGTTTTTTTGGTTTGACGCATGCGTTAAAAACTGGCCGACCAATGAAATTGGCGCTTTTGTTCACGTGCCTGGAGCTGCTGAAGTTACAGTAAAACACGACTTGGTGGCACTCAAGCACAAAACGGTCTTGCCGAGCACACATTGATACCTAACGACAAAGAGGAAGTAAGTAAACCAAGAAGATGCATCAAGGCAAGATGAATGTAGAGCTGCTGGTCTCATTGGTGTCTGAACACAAAGGGCTTTATGACAAACGCGACAGCGACTACAAAAATCTTGATAAGAGGGAGTTGTTATGGAGAGGAATTGCAGATCAAATAGGATTCGATGTGTACCGGGGTATTTCTGTTTTTCATTAAGTGCCATCTAATGTCACGGAGTGAATTTGCACGTTCACTCGGCTCATCGCCTGCGAAAATCGCTTGGGTATGAACACAAAAGACTCGTCGAAAAACGTCGGCGATAAGCGCGCGCGATAATCGTCCCGGTGTATACGAGGCTTTACTCTCTACACTGCACTCAACCTGAGGGATTCCTACACTTTCAGTCTTTGAGGAGGACATGAAAAACAGCGCATACCGCAGGAACGGTATAACGTAAAATATTAGCGGTTTTGAAACAGTGACATTTTCAAATCGCGGTATACCTTGAAACCGGTAATCGGCCCATGCCTAAGCCAGACCCAAACCTGAGTCACCTGCATTAGCATTATCAATGTGCTAAACACTGATTACATTCTTCATATGTTCGTCTTTAGTGTTCCATGTTAGAAAGAAAGTCATACAGGTTTGGAACGACATGAGGGAGAGTACATTTTTGGGTGAACTATCCCTTTAATGCTATTTTAGTCTTTTTCTCTCAGCATTATACAACAGTTTTGAGTGTGTGTGATCTCTCAGCTCCTGAATCTTGATCAGTACTGAACCTGTGCACAGGGGTCCATGGGAATTCTGTGCTGAGAGCAGATAACAGCTGTGATGCCCGTCTCTTTCCTTTAATACTCACTAAAAAAGAGAAATGGATCAAGGAGAGAGTATAAAGAGACAGATCAATTTTTCATGAGAGCTGGGTTATGAGCTACCGCAAAATCTCTTCTGTGCTCAAAGTTTGCCATGCTGTAGCAGACAGACAGGACAGTTATTATAGAAATCCCAAAAGTATTTTGCTTGTCGCAGAGAGAGCTGGTAGTGATATCCCTGTTTCAGTGAATGTTGGTGACGTCAATGTCTGTGGGACCGAGCAGTCTAACCTGTCAAAACACATTTAAAAGGATAGTTTACCTGAAAACAGCAATTCTGTCATCATTTACTCACCTTTAGATTGTTTTAAGCCTGTATGACTTTTTTTGTCTTTGAAATTTCACCATTTTCTATGTGACATTTTAAACAACCTATGGGTTTTGCAACAACTTGCAACAACAAGAGTGAGTAATAATGGCAGAACATTAATATTTTCAATGAATTATTGCCTTAAAAGGTTCATTTAGTGTATTTTCATACACTACTGTTCAAAAGTTTCCTTCACTAGTAGGTTTTATTTATTTATTTTTTAAATACATTGATGCCTCTATTCAGCTGGGATGCATTAAATTGATCAAAAAGTACAGTAAGGACTTGCGATGTTACAAATGCAAAAGTTTCCTTCACTAGTAGGTTTTATTTATTTATTTTTTAAATACATTGATGCCTCTATTCAGCTGGGAATCTGGGATGCATTAAATTGATCAAAAAGTACAGTAAGGACTTGCGATGTTACAAATTATATCTTAATATGAATAATGTTCCTTTTAACTTTCAGTTTATCAGAGAATCCTAGGAAATGTGTGTCCCAGTTTACACTGTAGATATTAAGCAGCACAACTGTTTTCAACATGGATAATAATAATAAATGTTCCAAATCGCCATTAGAGTGATTTCTGATTTCTGAAAGTTCACGTGACACTAAAGTAGAGTAATGGCTGCTGAAAATTCAGTTTTGCTTCACAGGAATAAATAAAATTTTAAAATATATTAAAACAGAAAACAATTATTTTAAATTGCAATAATATTTCACAATATTTATTTTTACTGTATTTTTAATCAAATGAATGCAACCTTTTTGAGCATAAAATCTTTTCAAAAAAGAAAAAAAAACTTACAGACCCCAAACTTTTGAAAAGTGTATGTGCATCTTTTATATAATCTTATTTGTTTCTGAGTGTTTATTATTATATTTAGATAAAATCTTAGCTGCTTCAGAGAAACAGATATCTTGAGGAGACTCTAATGTTCCTTTTAAGAGTGTAAGTTTCCTCCATTAAAACTACAGCTGTGCTGTAATAGTGTTGCAATCACTGAAGTGCTGGAATGGAGGGAGGAGAGAGAGAGAGAGAGAGATGCGTGTACTGAGCGACCTACAGTGATGAGTCACATCCTGCAACTTTCTGCTCCTCTTCAGCTATCTGTCTGCTTTTCATTAGAGCTGCTCAATATCCACACCACCACAAAAGCCCATGGTCATTACCTTCATGACGGACTCAAACGGAGGTGGCAAACACTACAAACTTTCCCTCACGTCTCGCTTCATGATCACAAAACATCCCCTACTTAATGCACATTAGAGTTTTCATAAACACCTAATAAGGGTAAACTCAGCAACATACACCCAAATATGTCATATATTCTCTGTCTCTGGGATTTGCAGTTGACAGCATGTGGTTTGTTTAAACACTTGTGCAGAGAAGAAGATAGGATTGAGCTAATCCTGGAGATCCGCGAGGATTGCAGGTGTCTCTATCTGCTCTAAATCAGACACCTGGAATACAATCCCCTGGATTAGATTATTGTCCTATACTTCTCATATTTTCTTTACCTCAATATGTATTATTTTATTTCTTTGTGATTTAATCAAAGTCAACTTTATTGTCATTTTAAGCTCATCACATGACAATTGATAAAAAACAATTATGTGTGTATATGTGCACACGAAGACAGCATGCATTTAAATTTTTTTTTTTTAAATATTACAACATTAACCATTTGTTATATTGTTAAGAATAAATGCTATTTAATATATTAAAAAATTTAATTTTTTCCTGTGTTGGCAAAGCTCAGTTACTCCAGTCCGTTACTCCAGTATTCCGTGTCACATGATCCTTCAGAAATTATTCTAATGTTGATTTGATGGTTAAAAACATCAACGTTGTTATTATTATCAATGTTGAACAGTTGTGCTGCATAATATTCTTGTATATTATATGTGTAAGTATATATGTGTATATGAATGTATAATTGTATTAAAGTTTCCACAGCCACAAGATTAATAGACGTAGGTAGGTAGATGGATAGATAGATAGATTCTTCCATCAGTTGTCCATCCATTTTTATAATAATGTTAGATTTTACATTACTTTGTAATTCAAGTCAGTATGAAATTAAAATTGACTATTGTTGTGATTATTGTTTTTATTTTATTTTATGTAAAGCACTTTGAATTACCATTGTGTATGAAATGTGCTATACAAATAAACTTGCCTTGCCTTGCCTATACAGTAGATACAAAAATAATGATAATATATGTGTCCATTGTTCCAAAAAAAAAGTCTAATCAAAACTTGCTCCGGGGTCTGAAATTACTTTCCTTTTGGAACACCTACTTTTAATGATCTAATAATTTCATAATGAATAAAATTAGGTCCTGCCCTATTTTTTTCTAACTGAATATTAAGATTGAAACAGAAATATTTCACTCTACAGGAGTAAAATAAGATGCTGTACAAATGCTGTGTACAAGCTGGCAGTGTGTGCCTGTGTAAATATTACAGAAATCCAAAGTTCTGTCATGAAACTCTAGATGGTGCAGTCCGATCTAGACAGGTCTAACTCAATCTGGCATAATGACATTATTCACATGGCAAAGCTGATTGGTTCTTTTTGTATCAGCAGCCAATGAGCTTGCTGCTCAACATTCAAATACTTGGCTAGTGCTTGCTGTAGCAGTTGCAGCGCGCTTCAGAAACCCTCCACCTTCCCCAGCTCCACCTGTATAGATCTACTATGGGATGATCCATATATGCTACCTATGGGGGTTTTCATATATGTTATATGTGCTGCAGCAGTATTTCTTATATGCTCACAGCAGCATGTTGTGGATGTATTAGCAGTATCAAGTCTCTGTACCTGCTATGGCGCAGCAAATCTACTCTGCCAAGACCAAACACATTAACATTGTCATGTACATTACCATACCAAACCCTTCGAGGGTTGTCATCATAGAACTAATTTTGTACAGTTTTTAAGTGCATTCTAATCAAGGATTCATTTACTGGAGGGCTGTTCTGTGGATAATAGAAAGCCCAACTCAAGTAGCTCTAAATACAAATGTGTGCTGTTCAAATTGATTTAATTAAGATGTTTTAAAAGTCCAAATGGAATTGATGAGAAGACTTTCAGTTGATTTGTTTTTTTTAGGTCATGTCCCAGGCAGAAGGCCAACAGAAGAACCTGGTGAATTCCATCGAGTCGTTGCCGAGCCGCGGGCCGCTGTCCTCCCTGGACCAGGACCTGCTCCTGCTCAAAGCCACGTCTGCAGCCACACTCAGCTGTCTGGGAGAATGCCTGAGTATCCTTCAGCACAACGTGTGCCAGGCAGCCCAACACATCACCCACAGCCACATGCAGGGATCAAATACAGGCAAGAATATGGCACTGTCTGTCTCTTCTGAAATGTGTGATGTGTGTTAGTGCGGTGTTCCAAAATGTGTCCTCTTGTTACATCACATATAATATTATTGTTTGATTTATAGCAAACATAATTTGAAGCTCAATGTCCACAAATTTTCTTAATGGTGAATTTTTAAATAAATTTTAATTGCTGTGTATGATAACAGATATCATCCTGTGTGCAGATAACGTCTCTAATTGGTCAAGGCCCAAAACTGCCTCAGAAGGCCATGTGAAGATTGGAGAATTAACACGTAACAACACCTCAACTAGACATCAGCCCCACTCTCCACTTCACAGGAACAATGAACGGCTTAAAGACACAGAGGTACTCACAAACACACATATATTATGTTTTTCCTAACATCTTTTACGTTCTATATAGCAGTTGGCACGGGTGTTTTTTTTTTTTTTTTCCTTCATTTATTTTTAATAAAATTTTTCCATTCTATTCTATTCCTTGCCTGAAATTTGATCCATTGCTGTCACTGTTGGACAATGTTACTGCATAGTTTATTTGGTCTCGTATATGATTTTGTTTCATTCTATTTTGTCACAGAGGTACTCAGAAATACAGATATATTATGTTTTTTCATAACATTTAATTTAATTTTAATTTATTGTACTTTACATTTAATTTTATTATTTATTTATTTATTATTTATATATTTTAATGCTATTTTTAATTGAATTTAATTGAATTTTTTATTGAATTATTCTATTCTATTCTATTCCCTGCCTGAAATTTTATTCATTGCTGTCACTGTTGGACAATGTTACTACATAGTTTATATATAATTTTTCCTCGTATATGATATTGTATTTCATTTTATTAGGTCACTGAGGTACTCAGAAATGCAGATATATTATGTTTTATATCTATGACACTTTCTTAAAATGTATCTGTTGCTGTCACTGTTGGACAGCGTTACTTTAGAAAAATTAGTACTTTAGACCCTATGTGGTCTTGGATTTCATTTTACTTTGTTTTTGCAATAGACTTCTCATCCAAATTTCTGAGGCGGCACTTTCACCCTCGCCTCCTCAAAGAAACGCCCCTGCAATATAGTCATCATTACACCCATCGTTATCATTCTGAAACTGGCAGCTCTGTGACACGCTACTTATCACTTTAAAAGGGAGATGATCTTTCAGGGGTAAAATCTGTCACCGGGATCCGTTCAGCTTTTCTGATAATAGCCCAAAAAATCAGAATGGTCTCTGACTCATTTAAAGGCTCCCGTAGAGTAGACACGTCTTTGAAAAGTTTCAAATATGTGTCTGCGCTATTGTGCGTGCGCCTGCCAGGCTTCTACATTGAAGGAGTGGAAGAGGAGCACTAATTGGACGTGTTCTAGTTTTAGCGTCTGTGGTGGGTGACTGAGGATACCCACAATCCCACTGGAGCCCTGAATGAGTCAGTCGTCCCTCTTGGAAACCTTTTATCCGCCTGCGCTTCTCTGGGCTGCTGTTTCTTGGACGCAAGCGTGTGCAACTGTTTGTTTGCACGCACGCGGTGGCGTATGTATAAATACACGTAAATTTGTGTGTGCGCGTATGCCTGAAGGGAGCTAATTCATTTCGCGGTTGCTTTGTGTGTGCTTGTCATTAAATCGGCTCCCTGTGAGGACGAACATGCTCCCAGAATGCAGCAGACAGAATTTGTGCTACGTTTTTTCTCTGATATACTCACGATAATGTATCCAATTAATTTAACTTTGTGACATACCATTAAACCTTTAAATGACTCAGTTCGCACTGTTGAAAATTAAGAAGGTGATGATGGCATGATGCTGAAGTGTAAAGCAAATGCATGGCACATGTGTTCTTCAGTTATTTAAGGTGCTTCCAGCACCGAATGCAATTTTAACAGACGCAACATCAGCATCGACTGCATGGCTCATGGATTATCTGGGCATGAAACATGAAATATGCTGATGTATCTGAGGTCTGAAATGAGTTTGTATGAGCTCCATCAATCAATCCCATCATACTGCATTTGAGATCCGGCTGCAGGCGCCTCCTTTTTCGGGAGTGCAGTGTGTTGCTGTATGGATTCTGTGTGGCACAGTTGATTGTGGCCGCGTCACGCAGGAGTGCTCTGGTGATCTTTTATCACACTGTGTATTGTAGCCCTGGAGATACATAATTATCTGAAGCTTTCGCGCTGCGTAATGTTATTGCCAGCTGCAAAAAGCCACTTCAGCTGCTGTGGGAATTAAAGGAATAGTTCATCTACAAATGAAAAGCTGGTCATCATTTACTCACCCTTATTTCGTTCCAAACCTGTATGACTTTCTTATATCCATAGAGCGCAAAAGGCGACTTTTTGAAGAAAATCCTGGTTGCTGTTTTCAATATGTGAAAGAGCTTAAAAGACTTAAAGTAGCATTGAAGTAGTCTATATGAATTGTAAACAATATACAATAAATGAAAATTCAGTCATTAATTACTCACCCTCATGTCGTTCCAAACCCGTAAGACCTTCGTTCATCTTCGGAAACACAAATTAAGATATTTTTGATGAAATCCAAGAGCTTTCTGACCCTGCAGACAGCAATGCAACTACTATGTTCAAGGCCTAAAAAGGTAGTAAGGGCACCAATAAAATAGTCCACGTGACATCAGTGGTTCAACCGTATTATACACTAATATGCTATTTACATTAACTCCACCCACCAGCGTGTGCTTGGGCTAGACAAGACTATAAAAAAACACCTGGTAAACAGCAGCTGCAGTGGCATAGGTAGTAAAGTGCGTAGCAGTAACTTTTTGATGCGATGAACCCGAGTTTGAATCCGCCTTTTGCCAAACTTGTTCTTCTCCATTTCCTCATCACACATCACATCGGAAAGGTGTATATTTAAAAAAAAAAAAAAGTAAATAATCAAAAAGTCAAAAATAATGTTCAATAAGTCAAAGAATATTTATCAGGTAGGGGGTAGGGAGGGCTTATTGTCTCAAAAAGGCATCGATTTAATTTGAATAAAAATACACTCAATACGTTATTATTGCATACTGTTTTATAATGTGCTACAATACTGAGGTGCAAATATCTGCCACTTTACACAAAGAATTATAAATAGCATCTAACTACTATTTACACTTATTGCAAAGAAAATACTGCTATTTTTGCATAGTATTAATAGAATCTATCGCTATTTATATGTAGTGTAAAAAGTTTTATTTTTGGATGAACTGTCCCTTTAAGTCATTGTTCGCTGAAAAAAAAATGACATCCACCCTAGCTTTCAATTCTCACACGGTTTACAAATGAACCATTCATTTGAGTCTCTTTTGAGTGAATTGTTTGATATAGTTTACAAAACAGTTCTGAATGATTTGTTAACAATTCAGACTGATCCAATTCTTGGGCTCAACTCTCTGTATAATGGTTAACAACCCGTTGGAGGGGAAAGTTATCCATGAATAACAACTTAAATTTGAGTCTTTTCATGGCACACATTATAGCATGAACCTCTTATGGATCACTTGCAGTATATCAGGGTTTCCCAAGCTAGGGATTAAATAAATATATATATATATACAGTAAATAAACAATAAAAAAAGAAGATTAGGTTATTTGCATGTCGTGACCATTAACCAACATCAGAAAAAAATGAAAATTTGTCGTTATGGTTTGTTTCAAGCAAATATTTTAGGTCATCCCTGATTTATATGAAGCTTGCCCTTATATGAAATTTCCCCATTGTATTTGAAATGAGAGCAAATTATGACAGAATACTCATGGTCCGATATTTTATTTTGTATTTTATTTTTAATGAAAGCAATCCAGTTCTGTTATATGAGCAGTTGCCCGGAACTAACTGCTGTATAACATTTATAATACATTGACCTTGACCTAGCAAGTGGAATATTTATTTAAATTTATATTTTAGAATTCCAATCTTGTTATTAAAGCAGACTCATCAGAATGCATCATTACTTATTCTGCACAGGTTTGGGATATTGTAATTAATTTAGACAGACAGGGCCATGGGTCGATGGCGTAGCTACTCACCCGATGAGAAACGCCTGGCCGGTGGTTCAGCTGTAACAGTTTAAAATTCACGGGGATTGCTCAAGGATCGGGGGAACACAACAAATGATTAGCCAAGCGATTTATGCAGCAGCCGTCCCAGTGATTCTTCTTGTCTGAATGCAGAAACAGTGAGACATGCTGTAAAACAACAGTGCTGCTGGAGAGGTTATAAATCTTGGCTGCGCTGCGGACTGGAGCGAAAGGGCTTCTCTTTTATCACCGCTGGCCAAACGCCAAAGCATTTGTATGAATGTGATACTGAATCTTTTAATTGACAAACACGTACCTTTGCACCTGCAGATTGTGTTTGCTCTCATGTAAATGAAACCTAATAAGATCTCTTGTGGCAGATTGCCTATTGTTTTCATTATTAGAATGGTTGTACTTCATCGCAATCACCAGTAGAGGAAAGCAGAGAGCAGAAAGGATTGCAGTGATTGAAGATTACACGTGAACTGCAGAGAAAAGCAGTCACGACTAGCAGTCACGACTGTATAAAGCTGTCTGGGAAGGAGTTTGTGTAATGTACACAAAGCATTTAATGGTTCTTTTTTTAAGACAATGTTTTTATTGGATTCTTGGGCAACTGGGATTGAAATGAGGCTGTCAGCAGTCTCAAGGAGAGAGAGTTGTCTGTGGACCAGCGTGCCTTTCTGTACATGGTCTGACAGCTCGCTCTTCTGCGCTGTCAGAGGAAAATAACAGCAGCAAAACTGCAGGGAGCAGAAAAACAAACCTGAGCTATGAGACATGGCCCATCAAGCATACATATCCCAGATGTTTGACAGGAGAAGCAGCGGTGCAAATCCTTGTTGAGATTCAAATCGGTGTGTGAATGGGTGTTGGTGTGTGTGTGTGTGTGTGCTGTCAGCAGTCTCAAGGAGAGAGAGTTGTCTGTGGACCAGCGTGCCTTTCTGTACATGGTCTGACAGCTCGCTCTTCTGCGCTGTCAGAGGAAAATAACGGCAGCAAAACTGCAGGGAGCAGAAAAACAAACCTGAGCTATGAGACATGGCCCATCAAGCATACATATCCCAGATGTTTGACAGGAGAAGCAGCGGTGCAAATCCTTGTCGAGATTCAAATCGGTGTGTGAATGGGTGTTGGTGTGTGTGTGTGTGTGTGTGGCTAGAAGGCAATCATATGTCCTCGTCTCTGCTGGGGACGAAAGGTAACACTCTCAAGAGGCACAACACGGAGGGTTTGGATTTGTGTGCTTGGAAATGGAAAAGACTTTACAGCGGTCAGTTGACCAGTCATACTAGGCCATAGCTAAGGCAGGGGTTACATGGGAATCATGAGGAATTTATTGATTTCTGGTTCAGATTTTGATTCCAGTGATTATGATTCACTAATGAATTGTGTGTTGTTTTATAGATGAGCATTGAACTAAAAGAGAAAAAAGACATAAAAAAAACCCCTGAAAAAAATTGTCTGTTTTTTCTGCAGTTATAATTGCACTTGCTATTACAGTTGTTCAGTTTCTTTAAAAAAAGATCTAAATGTGACTTTATTAGTTCAACTGAGTACATTTTCTTATATTTTTTTTCTTTAATTTGCCAGCAATTTATTACTACAGTTATTCAGTTTTCTTATACTATGGCAGTAAATAAGCTAAATGTTATTATTATTATTATTATATCAATGTAATATAAAATAATTGTATAATAATATTTTAAATTGTATAATGTAAATGTAGTTTGTACTGTAAGTTTTTAAGATACTACTACTACTAATAATATTTTGTCAATGTAATGTAAAATAATATTATAATATTTTAAAATGTAAAAAAGTAGTATGTAGTTCAGAATTCAAGTTTTTTAGATTATTATTTTATTGATATAATGAAAAATAATATTTAATCATTTAAAAAGTAACTTTGTCTTTAAAATACTAGTACTATTAATAATTTATATATGTAATGTTAAATAGTTTAATACGTTTTAAAATTAATAAAGTAAACTACAAACTACATATACTTATTACATTTTAAAATGTATTCAATTATTTTACTTTACATTGTTAATAGAAGATATTAGTAGTAGCAGTGGTAGTAACATTTTAAAACTACAAGCTAAACGATAAACTACATTTTACTTTTTAATTTTTTTTTATTATATTATTTTACATTACATTAATAAAATATAAAAAAAAAATACAAACCTACACACACACACACAAAAGTACATTTTAAGTTTTTATTATTATTATTATTATTTTAAATAAGATTGGGATGGTGAATTCAAATGGTTGTGTTATTCATTATCATTTTATTCACCCCTGAGATCTGTTTGTTTCTGCAGACTATTATAATTTTATATGGTAGAGTTCATTAAAGGCTCTTTGTCTCAGGTACGTGGTTTCATCTTGTTCTCAGTGCGTGGGCACTTCCATTAACTGCGTCCCTGAAGACAACGTGCTGCCGCTGATTATTAATTCATGATGGTGGTGCTGTTTTAAACACTGCTTTCCCACCAGCTCATGCTGTTTTCCCAGGAGCGCTAACATGATGTCACGCCACCTGACCAAAGTCAGCTGATTTTTTATGATCAGTCCTAAAAAGGAAGGTTTCAACAAACAGTGTCTCCCACTACAGACTTTTTACCATTTGCAGTCTAAGCATTTTCACACATATCTCACAACTCCTTTGAACCCCACTGTATTTCATCTAGTGTGTATAATAGAGCTAATTGCATTGTGTACAAAAATCATCTCTGTGTGCTAAGATGAAGCCTGGAGCCAGAGTTGTGCTTTGAGTTGTGTTTGTGAACAAAAGACATTGCAGAGTATAATCTGAGATCATGCCAATGACTAATGTGAAGTGTATAGTACACACTTAATCCTCTGACTAGGGGATTTTTTCATTTTCTCTCCCCTTTTTTCTTTCCTCTGTTGGAACACACACTGTGATGAGGCTGTGTTCTGAATAGCATACTTTACTCTTACTATGTATGCAGTATGTAGTTTAAGCTTTTTTTCTATTAAAACCAATGGAAATTGATGATGTGCTGTCAGTCAAGATTTAATCAAATTTATTTTCTCAAAATAAAATGTAATTAAAAATGCAATGGACCTTTTTTTTAATTTTCTAAGATTGTATAATGAGGTCAGGTGACTACAGCATACTACTGTATACCATACTTTGTATACTGTGCAATATGCAGTATTCTAGTGTTGCATAATGAAATACCACACACACACACATATGCATGCACACACTAGGTTCAGGAGGTTCCCGTGGAGTCCTGTGCGGATCAGGTCGTGTCATGGGACCGCACGAGGATTAAACACATCATATGATACTGATCAAATGATACTGAACACATCACAAACTCAAACTGTACTAACATCATGGCAGATACTGTTTTTTTCTCCTTGCTTTACTGCATTTATACATTACTGTTCAAAAGTTTGGGCTCAGTGAGACTTTTTTTTCCTTTTTGAAATAAATTAATATTTTTTATTCTGCTAGGATGAATTTAATTCATCAAAGGTGAAAGTAGAGATATTTATAATGCTACAAAATATTTCTATTTCAAATAAATGCTGTTCTTTTGAACCTTGTTTTCATCAAAGAATCCTAAGAAAAGTGTATAACGGTTTCCACAGAAATATTAATCAGCACAACATATGTTTTTAACATTAGTAATAATAAATGTTCAGTATATTAGAATGATTTCTGAATGATCATGTGACACTGAAGACTGGAGTAATGATGCTGGAAATTTGGCTTTGGCATCAAAGGAATAAATTGCATTTTATAATTTTTAAAAATATATTTATTTAAATTGTAAAAACATTTCACTATTTATACTGTTTTTACTGCATTTTTTTTTTTGATAAAATAAATGCAGCTTTAAAATTGAAAAAATCTCACCGACCCCAAACATTTGAACAATGCCGTTTATTTATACGTTCATTACTTTAAAAAGTTAAAAATTTAAAAAATTTAAAACCAAAAAAGTGTCTTTGAGAAATCCTAAAATTTAAAGCATTACTTCCCTAATGCACCAAGGGTTTGTTTTTATACTTGTGTTAACTAGTGTTGGAGCAGTAACTAAAGTGGATGTTTGGTCAACTGGGAGTGACTGGACAAGTACATTTACATGCACTTTGATTTTAATAATTTGCCTTTAATCTGACTGAAACCAAATTTGTCCAGCTAACTACACTTGTCCTCAGCATTGTGTGCTTGCTCTGAGAAACAGAGGTGATGCTCGACATTATAATGGGGATGAGGCAGATGTGGAATTGGTGTAAATGCACTACGAAAGTGATTTAAGGTGGGAGTGGCTTTGATAGATTGAAGGTCATATGGAGGGCCTCAATTTAATCTCTTCACCGTTTCTTGATCTCTCTCTCTCTACTATATAATGTCAACTCCATCCTCCATGAACCAGAGCAAACAAACCTCATGAAGTTCAGCTGTACTTTAAGCAAGCGGTTTGTGGGGAATCGAGGCAGCATTAGAGTGAGAGAGAGAGAGAGAGTACAGGCTGGCAGAGTGGGAGGGAGCAGCACTTCCTCGGCTCAGGGACAGCTGGGCAGCCAGATAAGAGTGTCAGAGTTAGTGAGAGATCGTGAAAGAGAGAGTTTTGTGGATACCACCACAGTCAAACTATGAGATGAACACCCAAGAGCGCATTTCTGAACCAGCCCCGAAATGAATGTAAGTTTGATGCATGTTTATCCTGTTGGCGAGAGGCAGGAGTGACTCTCTGGAATGCTGGGAAGTTGGAAACTTCAGTCATTGCTGTAATGTTTTTATTGGCTCATGTTGGTCATGTTTTTATGCCAGTATTTTTGCATATTAAGTCTAGCAGTGGAAAATACCATTGCTTGGAGGTTGCTCTTTAGAAGCTCAGGTGACAAAGTGGTGTTCTTATGTATGTATCAACTTCATCTCAGATGTTTCTCAAAATTTCCTTAGGAGGAATAAAAGGAACAAAAATGAGACCATTTTAACTCCGTATTGAGCTATAAAATTAATATAGACCACAAAGCTTTGGTTTTGGTAGAATTTGATGAGAAATCTCTGACTTTTGATTGCAGACACAGTTTGACACATTAAGATCTCTTCTGAAACTTTGAAAAAGTGAGGTTACTGGAGTATTTTTCTCTGACAGAAAAGTCTTTAGAAGACAAAGTCTCCATTTTCTCTCTAGTCAATCTAGAAAAATCTGGGTACTTTTTTCATATTCTACTGTCTTCTTTCCGCTGCATCTCTTAAATCACTGTGTATTTAATTAGCTCTGATTTGATTTGCATAAACAATCTCAACATGCAACTTTTGGCTAGTAGTTACTGTAGCTACCAAACACTCCAACAAAACAAAACCACCCAACTGAGCGTCCACAGAGAAAGGAGGACAGAAATGAATAGTTTCGAGTGTCCTTGACATGGTCCTTTGTGAATCCATGTGAGCATGGAACATTGTATTTAGTATTGGTGATGCATTTGTGTTATAGATTTGTGGTCACACTGGATGTGTGAACTTGCATGTGACCTCATTCACATGTGTTTATTTAATCATATCTGTGATGACGTAAAGGGAGAGAGAAAGTGCTCTGCTCTTGTTCTATGAAATATTCAGGTGGATCGCTGCAGCTCGAAATGAGGACATCCCATCTGGCTCGATGAGCTCCTGTACTTTTTACAGGAACACAATTTTCCCTTTTTACCGCTAAGAGAGAATGCTGAAGGAAAGGGAAATATGATAAATGGTTTGCAAGAGAATCTAATCAAATCGGCCCATAACGCCACGGGCAATGTTTTGTGCCCAGTTGTAAGCGTTACCTCGGGGATTACGGCTTGTTCACAAAACCCTACTATTTTACTTTACAGTCTAATCATATAACCCATTTAGATCCCATCTGCTGCCCCTCACTTACTCACATTCATGTGCCTTGGAAAGGAAAAAGGAGTGATCCGAATACTTTCCGTACCCACTGTATATATATATATATAATTTTTTTTATTTTTTTATTTTTTTTACAAAAATGAATTAAATGTTTTTACAAAAAAGGGGAATACAAAAATGAATTACATTAAATATAATGAATAAATATATTGACAGCTTATAATACAATGACAACTTTTACATTTTACAACAATTACATTTAAATTATAAATTAAATAATTAAAATAATAAATGGGAAAAAAATAAAAGTAAAAAAGTTCTCCACCATGTTCTCTTTTTTTAGTTGCAATTTCTATAGCATTTCTATGGTTAAAGGAGTGTTGAAACAACAACAAAACAATACAAAAACAAATTTCAACACTAATCGGGTTCGTTTACAAGTGAATTATTGTCAGTGGTGACTGACAGCATGGTATGAAAGCCCATTTCCACCATAAACATTTTTTTGTCTTGGTAAATAAAAAATAATAAGTCAATTATGAGATACAATTATGGGATTAAAAAGTAATGATTATGACAGTAATCATTTTGAGTTTTTATGTCAGACTTATGATTTTTTTTAATGTCATAAATTTGACTTTTTATGACATAGTTATGTTTTAAAAATTCGTAATGAATACATAGACTTTTTATGTCAACTATAACTCAATTATAACATCTTATCATTTAGACTGTCTATGTCATAATTATGATTGTTTTTCTTATGTGGTGGATATGGGCTTTCACAGCATGCCATGTATGTGGTGTATAGAAATTAGGTTTAAAATATAATTAGTAGTAAATAACAAGTGATCTTTGTTCAGTAACATTTGGAAATTGTCCTGTGTGTGTGTTTGCAGAACTCCAGCTCAGAATCGGTGGACTCCAGCGAGGAGATCACAGACACAGAAGATAATGAGGAGGAAGACCTCGGAGTCTTGGATGACCAGAGAAGCATCATCCTCCATCTGCTGTCTCAACTCAAACTGGGCATGGACCTCACACGGGTATACACACACACAAACACACACACTTGCTGTCCCACCCAAACTAATCATGAAGTTGAAATGGTCGTGAAACAATTTGGCCATTCCCAACTTGTGTACATTTGCTCTTCCTTTTCATATACAAACAGGAACCACTCAAGACTATTTATATCCTCTTGATCTCAGGGAACAAAGGATGGTTTTCTAGCTTTTTACGATTTGGAAATCTTTGTTATTAGATTTTTATTATTAGAACATTGTGGCATACACCCACATTGTGTGCCATAAACAAAAGTAAAAAAAAAAAAAGAAAAATGCTTTGTTTTAAGGGTGGGTTTATGTTTATCTGTAACTCATTATAATTTGCTTCACATAAAAAAAAAAATAGAGGTGTATGTTATGTCCTTATTTAGAATTTAGTTAACAACCGGACAATCTCGTGCTTTTTTCTATGTATTAAAGTTTTGCATGGACATTGTCTAGCTTTGGACACAGATTGAGGATGTGCCACGCTACGTGAAGAAGAATATTATTAATATAATCATAGCTCAGGGCAAATTCAGTTTCATAATTATACTTTACATAATCAGTTAACAGGAAACGTTATCTGATATGATGTTCCTGTTCGTCCTCGTGATTAGGAATCTAATGAACTAAGTGTCGAGAGGTGTCGTGATATTATTGTACTAATTACGCTTCATCAGCCTGAGGAATATTTCAGTGTTGTGATATATGTTTCTCTCTATACTACCTACCTCGTCTTTGTTTAGTCTCTCTCTGAGAGGAACATTTCCTTCTGGGCTTGTGTTTATAGTTCAGCAGGATTTGAGCAGTCATTTGGATAGCTCAGATGATGAAGTTCAGTGATGTGTGTGGATGTGTACTGTAGGCCTCAGGGGGAACGGACAGTGCATTGATCCATGGAGTCAGAATCTGTGATACAGAGACTAGCATACAGTTATTATGTTATTACATCTTTGAGCATCAGTATTAATGTGTTTACACTGGCAGCAGATCACATTGCATAAAGCTGAATAATATAAAGTAATATAAGCTAGGGGTGGGCGGTATGACCAAAATCTTATCACGATCCGAGTAATTTTATTTCACGATAATGATATATATCACACAATATAGTTATTTTTGCTTTAAATAAGGTCTTTATGATATCAAAATCTTTGATACCATAGAAATTTCATAATTCTAGTCACCAGTGTCAATATCACAAAAAACTAAGAGTAACCTAAACAAAAACAAAACTCAAGCTCACTGAAGGCAAGTAAACGGTCATTAATTAAGAATAAATAAGAATAAGAAACTAATTACAAGTAATGGGACAAAAAAACTACAGTATATCAAATAAATAACAAATGCTACATACATTGTATAAAGTAATCAAATGTATAAAAACACTGCATATTCTTCACTGTGTAAATTAAATATATATTTCTCTTTTATTAAAGTAACAAAAGTGGTAGTTTATCTCCACTTTTTCTTTCTTTTGTTGTTTGATTAACATGAATGGCAGACAGCAGGAATATTAGACTGCTGTCACTTTAAGAGCTGACCGGATCCAATATACTGTTACACATGTGTTTTCTTTCTCAGATGTTTGCTTTCACTTAAGACCTAAATTACACTTTCGACTCATACAAGTACATGTTTTTAACTATTCAAGGCCTATAAAGTGGCAAAAAAACTGTTTTGAACAGTAGAACACTGTCTTCACGTGTGCGCACATCACTGATAGTGCTCAGAAATAGTCTCAGACAGCACGCACATATAGCGAAATGAGTTCTCTTTCGCTGCAGATTGATTTTCAATGGCTTAAAATCACTTGATTTTAAATCGCAATGCTTAAAAACACGTGCAAACGATACGTTTTCGTGACCATGTAGCACAGCAATGTTACATGAATGTGTAACTGCGATAGAGACAATAGTTCAGAATCTCTACCGGTTGACAAATTCTACCGGTTAATTGTGTCTACTGGTATATTGCCCACCCCTAATATAAGCAATATCACACAGCTAAGATTGCTGGGGTACTTTTATATATATATATATGCGGATTTGAGTGTGATATTGCTTTAATACAGAAGTTCAAGAAACAAGAATTTCTTATTGAGTAATTTTAGGCACAATATTGCCTGTTACTTTGTTTTGCGCCTACAGTAAAAACAGCTCTGAACCAAGCCTCAGCAGAGTCATCGCTCAGTATAGTAGTGAATGAGTCAGTGTTTCTAAACAAATTGGTTGAGTGAATTATTCAGTGATTCACCCATTCATCCTAATTAATCAGTGATATTTTTATGATTTTTTGAGGATTTAAACTACAGAAATGGTGACATTCTGTCTGGAATGTGCAAACACAGAGAAGTTATGTGATACAAATATAATATAATATAATATGTTCTTTGCTGCTCAAGTTTCCTCAAATCAGCAGCTATATATTGGTCAGATAATGTATGCCAATATTATTTGTTCTCAGGTGGTGTTGCCCACGTTCATCTTAGAGAAGCGCTCTCTTTTGGAGATGTATGCCAACTTCATGGCCCATCCGGATGTGTTTTTGGCCATCACATCTGGAGTGACAGCAGAGGAACGTATGATCCGGTTTGTGGAATACTACTTGACTGCTTTCCATGAGGGTCGTAAAGGTGCTGTGGCCAAGAAGCCTTACAACCCCATTCTGGGGGAGAGCTTCCAATGCACATGGGACGTACCGCAAGATAAGGTGCGGCCCCTCAGGACTACCAGCTCAAGTCCAGCCCCTGCGGCTGCTCATTCCACCCAGACCGCCTCCAATGAGGGGTTAGGATCTTACCAGCTACGTTTTGTGGCTGAGCAGGTGTCCCACCACCCCCCGGTCTCTGGATTCTACTGCGAGTGCAAAGAGCAGCAGATATGCGTCAACACCCATGTTTGGACTAAAAGCAAATTCATGGGCATGTCCATAGGAGTGTCAATGGTTGGAGAAGGTGAGTTTGATGAGTCTCTCTTAACACCAGTTTAAATTTTAGTATGCTTTATTGGTGTGACAAATATTTTACATAAGGACAGTACATTGGTACCATATCGACTGATAGCAATACATTTTTTATTTATTGGTATCAATGGATATTAAATATTTAATTATTTGTGCTCATTTTCCATATTTTTATGTTAGTTGTATTTTTGTTATCCAATGCTTACATAAAATTAATCTTTAAACTATAAGAATGAATATACAAATGAATATACATTTTTCATGCTGCTGCGCTTTATGATGTGATTAGATCATTTTAGTTAATATCATTCATTTGTTTTTACAGTTTTTGTTAATATTTTTAATTCAATTTTATTTTTTGTATGTGTGTGTGTGTGTGTGTGTTTGTGTGTAGTTATAGTAGTTTTAGTTGTAGTTATTTTAGTGCAAAAATTAGAAATGTGGTCTTGGCAACTATCTGAAATAAAATAAGTATATATATATTATTTATTTTTTCATTTAATGATCCATTTAGACAAATCTATTTTATACTTTTGATATTGATATATCCATAGCATGAAAATAATTATAGTCTTATAGGTATTGATCAGAATTTTAATATGAAATAATAATAATTATTATTTAATATTAAAATGAAAGTTGTGTAAAATACATAAGTTTTTTTTTTAAATACAGTGTAGTTTGTTTCTGTAAAAACTGCTAATATAGTTTCTTAGAAGCATTTATTTATTCATAAAGTTGTGTTATGTTTATGGCAGTCATTTGTCTGTTGGGATCATTGAGTTTTGTTCATTACTGTTTGATTAAAGCCTGAGGGTTTGCTCATTCAGGCAGAACTGTTTTTCCTCCATCCTCTCAGATGTGTGACCAAAGAGCATACCGTTTCTAGATCAGCTGATTGTGGTTATATGAGTGTCGGCCACAGGGCCTGTGATATTTACTGGTGCTTATATCACAACTCCATCTGTCTCAGAGAATAACAACAGAAACTCTCCCCTTGATGTTTCACTTCACTCAGTCGCTTGATGTTTCATTCTGATTCTAAAACTGGTGAGCTGCCAACAAAGGCATTGTCATTGCACGCCCTGATGTTCCAGAATCTCTGCTTTAATTTAATAAGGATACCTTGTTTTGGCCATATTCTTCACAAGGAATGAAATCCCGGAATGAATTGTGACAAAATGTCAGATGGCACAAGATAAATGTTGACTATAAATACACTTAGGGAATGGAGCACTAAGTGCGGACTAAACGGACTGTTTTACTCAAAACTTGTGTTTGCCTTACCATGTGCACTGCTGAATAAAAGTTAGGCAGCATTTATTTGTGACCCTGGACCACAAAACCAGTCTTAAGTCGTTTGGGTATATTTGTAGCAATAGCCAAAACACCATTGTATGGGTCAAAATTATCGATTTTTCTTTTATGCCAAAAATCATTAGTACATTAAGTACAGATCATGTTCCATAAAGATATTTTGTAAATTTCCTACCGTAAATATATCAAAACTTAATTTTTGATTAGTAATATGCATGGCTAAGAACTTTATTTGGATAACTTTAAAGGTGATTTTCTCAATATTGAGATTTTTTTTGCACCCTCAGTTTCCAGATTTTCAAATAGTTGTATCTCGGCTGAATATTGTCCTATCCTAACAAACCATACATCAGTGGAAAGCTTATTTATTCAGCTTTCAGATTATGTATTTCAAAAAATGTACCCTTATGACTGGTTTTGTGGTCCAGGGTCACATTTGATCAAAAGATACAGTAATTTTGTGAAATATTATAGATTATTTAGATATTATAAGATATAAGAATTTACAATAACTGTTTTTGTTGCCCAAGTAACATTTCTTATTACTATTAATGTTGAAAACAGTTGTGCAGCTTAATATTTTTGTATTTTTCATATTTTCATATATTTTTTATATGCATCTATCTATCTATCTATCCATCTAATCTATGCATTTTTTTTTTCTTTTAAGTAGCGTTTTTTTTATGGTTTTAGTTAACTGTAATATCTCTGGCATGACAATTTTCTTTTGTGAAACAGTAAAATGCTCGCTATTCTAAAAACCCATTTGAATTTCCTGATGGAACCCATAGTCAATCAGCATTCCAGGCTCGCTACAAATTGACATCATGACTGAATTAAGGGTGCTTGAACAGCCTTAACACAGTGAATGTCCCTCCTGCTAATCAGCCACGTCGGCTCCATCAAATGTAGTTTCCTCATGTGTCAGCACGGATGAATTCGACTGTCCTCTACTGGGATCTTCAGAGAAGCTCTGTTATCAGCATTCCCACAGGGAACTGCTCCAGCAGCACTGCTTCGGGCCGCAGCACGTTTGACCCGTCTGGAGCAGAGATCCAGAGACAGGGAGCCGAACTGCACCCGCCCCCTTCAGCTCACTTGTCTCTGGGAAACAGATGTGCTGTTGTCAGACCTGACTGAAAGCCCACAGAGATTTTGCCACTAGACAGCTGTCCATTATGTAACCAGAATAAAAAGAGGCCAGGCCCACCGAGAGAGCTGCTGTTCAGATGTTACCCGAGTTACACAGCTAGACGCAATTCATCATTTTAATTAATAACTTCCAACTGTAGTTCGAGACTTGCATTATAATATAGTATATTAAAATCAAAGTACACCAGGAAACTGATATTGTTAAATGATTGAGGGAAAAAATCTGTCATCCTGGTGACACATGAACCTGGGCTGTGCAGAAGGATTATAGTGGTAATTAAGCTTGAATTTAATTTTTTTAAACTAATAGTCCTAAATGCATGCTAATGAATTGTTAATATAATTTGGAACCAATTCTAATATTCTCAAAAAAGTAGTTTTGCTTTAGGATCCAGATTTTACATTGGTCATAAAGTGTTGACATTTACAGAATTGTTTATCATACAGAGGTAAACAATTTACTAAAAAAATCTATTATTGATCTTAATATTACTGTGAACTTTTCATATTTTCAGTTTCAATTTTCAACTTTTCAATTTTTCCTAATGAACTTTTAATGTATTTTTTATGGTTTGTTGTGGCTTCCATTTGGCTCATTATTATCATATATATTTTTTTACATTCACTATTATTTTCTATTGCTTTTAGCATTATTTGTATACTAGTATAGTATTTATTAATATTTTATATTAGCTTTAATTTTATTTATTTACTTTTTAGTAATTGTATTGTAATTTAATATATTTCGGGGGTTTTTCTTCTATTTTCAGTTTTTTAAAATACTATGAATTTATTTATTTGTTTGTTCAGTTTTAGTTTTAGTAAACTTAAACATATTCTAATTTAGCTGGTGGCCAAGGCAAGATTTTATTTTATTTTTTTAAATCTAATATTTAGATTTCAGCTTTATTTCAAATGAACAAAATGTTTGTTATATATATTTTTAGTTTTATTTAACAATAACATCACTCTCCATAATCCCACTGCTCTAAGAATCCACCTTTTTAAGCGTTTTTATTTATTTTTCAGTTGTTTACCTATTTATAATGTAGATTAAGTAGCAGCATTAAATCTTTGCAAAGTTCATAAAACATCAAGTTACCAAGCAATGAATATTGAATTATTTGTTCATTTTGACCAAATAACTAAAGATCCTGGATCAACTGAACTAATACATTGAAATGTGTGATTTCAGTTTATCTATTAGGATCTTATTTCATTATTTCTTTGAGAATTCTTACAGGACATTTGATTCCTTTAGGATTGGTTGGGACCGATTTAGAATTTGTGATACAATGTGATAGATGAAACTGTTAGATTGACATTTAAGAGCACAAACAGTTTTTGTATGAATGCAAAATCACCGTTCATGTTTTAATTTGATCATAACCTAAACATCTAGCATAATACTTGGCTTGCTTTTTGAGTTTCTCCTCTGCACCAAACACGCAAAAGCTTTGTAAACTCCTTCAACGTGGATCAGTATTGCTGCCAATCTTTTATATGGAGATGAGCTGAAAGCGTTCAGTACTGTATCTACGGTTCCTGGTGAGTGTGTTCTGCTGAAGAGTGTGTGCCCTGTGTTTTACGTTAGGAGTGTTACATCTCTTGGAGCATGATGAGGAGTATGTGTTCACGCTGCCGTCTGCCTACGCTCGCTCCATCCTCACAGTGCCCTGGGTGGAGCTGGGCGGGAAAGTTTCCATCTGCTGCGCCAAAAGCGGATACTCTTCCACCGTCACATTCCACACCAAACCCTTCTACGGAGGGAAGGTTCACAGGTGAGCGTGACGAGACTTGTCTTTGAGAGCCTGTTTTATTTGAGATCAGGTCAAAGAGTTTTTCTTTTGTCATTCTCCAACAGAGTCACGGCTGAGGTAAAGCACAACCCCAGTGCCACCATCGTCTGCAAGGCTCAGGGGGAGTGGAACGGGACACTGGAGTTCACCTACAGCAGCGGAGAGACCAAAGTGATTGACACCTCCAAACTGCCGGTCATTAAGAAGAAGATCCGGCCCCTGGAGAAACAGGGCCAGTATGAATCGAGGTGAGGAGATGCGTTCATGAATTTAGCTTCAGTAATGACCATGTGAGAGAACTGATAACGAGAATTAACATGAAGGATCTTTTCTTTGAAGTTGCTATAAGCATTGTTTTACAGTTTTATATTCATATTCCTTTTCATTAGTAGTAGACTTTTCATATTATGTGAGTAGCAGCTTTAAACCTTTGTTTAAAAGTAAAAAAAAAACAAAAGTAAAGTTTATAACCATTAAATATTGTTTAAATTAATATTAAATATTGCTAAATATTGTTAAAATTTCCTCAATTTGAAAACTTGCTAAACAACTAAATCTTATTTTATTTTATCCCATAAGATGTGACAGACAACCCAGATATTTAATCCTTTTTATGCCTTTTCAAATTTATTTTCATTTGTAGTCTTGCTTTATTTTATTTTATTTATATATATATATATATATATATATATATATATATATATATATATA
>NW_015505467.1:10731-39061 GCF_001515645.1 Sinocyclocheilus grahami | reverse complement strand
TTTATTCTTTCTTTTTTTTTTTTTATATATATATATATATATATATATATATATATATATATATATATATATATATATTATTTTTTACATCTTTAAAAATTATTTATTTTTTGCAGCCATTTGGGTCTAGTGTCAAAAAGGCCAAAATGGTCTGATTGTCAGACTTGCTAAAATACATTTATATAAATAATGTGTATTTATGTAGAGTTACTTTGTTTTATTCATCTTGTACACAAGTCCATTACTGTCTATTTTCATTACGCTTCAAATGGAAGCATAGTGAAACCTTACTTTTAGGCACTCAGACAATACTAATAAATAACGAGTGTAAAAGATCAGAGCTCAGTGATCCAGATAATACCATGGTGAGTGAGCATCCTGCATTTTAGCTAAATCCTGCCCCTCTAGAGCTCTTCTAAAATACTTGTGACCCTCATGCACCGCTCTGGCCCTGAGCGAGCTGCAGGCTTCACTTAATAATCTCTAATGCTGCTTATTGGCTTATTGTGGAGGAGAGATCCAGCCGAACAGGACAGAGCCCATCAGAGTAGTCTAATGCTCTCAGCCTGGTGTTACCACACAAGCGTAATGCAATCAAAAGAAGAGACAGAGCGGCAGAGAGGTGCATGGAAGCAGTGCTATGCATGTGAAAAATGTGGATCTATTGATCCTCGAAAGGTTTGGGGTTTAATTTAATAAAAGATTTGGCTGATTCATCATCTGAGGTTGCTTTTCTTATCCTGATCAATATGGCTAGACATTTTGCCTTGACTTTTTTGCAGCTTATTCTGCTCAAGAAACAAAAGTCATTGCCCATATTGCAAAAATACATTTTCAATATATTTTAAGTATATTTCAAAATATCCCATAACAGGCAAATATATATTGCTTGTTATATATTTAAAAATATTTTGCATAAATATATATTTCACTTTTTTATACTGACCATCGCACGAGTTCAGTTAATTTTGTTATTTATATTTCATCATACTTTTTTTTTTGTCCACCCTTGGCCATTTTTCATCAAAATATTTTTAATCCAAAATTATTTATATTGTCCAAAATTTAAAATGGCAAATTTATTATTACATTTGAAAATTACATTTCTTGCTCTTTGAAGTACAATTTATATCATATACGCAATTATTAAATTATGTTTTAAGTATGTAAAAAAAATTCCTAAGCTATGCTGCTTACAACATTTAGCATATGTTTGAAATACATTTTGTATTTTTATTTGCCATGGTGGCAGTAGTTTTCAGGTGCAATTTAGGGTCAATTTTATCTGAGGTGTGTTATTCCACAACCATATACAAGCATGAAAAAAATCGTAGAGTCATATCAGCCAGACATCTTTTAAGCATGATTCTTTCCAGACTGACCGACTGTGTGCAGTATTCATGCGACGGTCAGTGAATCAAGCATTTCTCGTGTCCTTATCCTGTCTGGTGACAATGATTGACAGGAGGCTGTGGCAGCATGTGACAGCGGCACTGAAGGCCGGAGACATAGATGCGGCCTCTGAACACAAACACCAGTTGGAGGAGAAGCAGAGAAGAGAAGGGAAGCAGAGAACAGCCAGCAGCACCACCTGGAAACCCAAGTACTTCATTAAAGAGGTGAGGCTTTCTAATCCTATACTAAATAGCATACTTCATGAAGACTTGCAGTCTCCAAACCTTCGTTTGCGCATAAACATACCATTTTTCATTTTCCTAGGGATGAGCAAAACTACATTTGTTAATAAAACCCCTTTATATTTAGATGGTTTCAGTTCACCAGACCTCAATCAGGTGTGTTTTTAATGAGATGCCAAAAAATTTGACCAAACTTGATAAAAATAAAAGTTTAACCATTCAAAAGTTTAGAGCTGCAAGACATTTCCGTGTGTTGGAAGTCTGAAGCTCATCAAGGCTGCATGATCACAGATACAGTAAAAAAAAAAAAAAGTAATATTAAGAAATATTTTTATAAATATATTATTTTAAAATGAAAATATTGCTTTTAACTAATTTTTTTTTAATATTTTTCAAGAATTTTTGATGAATAGAAATTTCACAAAAAAAGTTATTGAAAATAGACTTTCTGAATAAAAGACAATTTCTTGAAAAAATAATTATATATATATATGCATATATACTGTGTGTGTGTGTGTGTATTAGTGCTGTCAAATCGATTAATCGCATCCAAAATAATACATATGTATATTTATATGTATATATTCAGTAAATGCACACATACGTGTATATATTTAAGAAATATATGTAATATATATTTCTACATGTGACTAATCGCTCTGGAAAAGTACGTCATATACAGTACATGTAAATATTTCCTAAATATATACATGTAGGTGTGTGTATTTTTATAATATACGTATAATATGTATACACAAACTTTTATTTTGGATGCGATTAATCACGATTTATCGATTTGATTGGTGGCTGACTAAATACTTTTTTGCCCCACTGTATATATATTCAATTTAGCATTTTATGGAACATTATGCGTCATGTCAATGTATTTACAATGGGGCCAAATATTATTAATTTCCCTTCACTGTCCTGTCTTTCATGATTAGCTTCAGAGTCATGCAGGATATTGGTTCTCGTATCAGATCTAGCATGTCTATTATTTGTTTCTGTCATTAAATTGGCTGCAGGGGGACGGATGGGTGTACCACAATTCTCTGTGGAAGACGAAGTGATGAAGTCAAGCTGGAGCCACATGATTTGGGTCCGTCTCAAACCTTCAGCCCTGCGGATGTGAGCGAGGGGCTGGCCGACCAATGGGACTCAAGCAGCAGGAAAAGACATTGATCCATTTCTCCAACTCCTCTCACGGAGAATGAAAGGTGCCAAAAACAAAAAATGAACTCGGTGGTAAAAAAAAAAAGACCTCAAAAGCCCCTCTGGATAATGAAGATTTGATCTGGTAATCAATACAGAGTAAAGTGATTTTTCACACAGGAGAGATGTAGCATCTGTATCAGAGTATAAATGTTATATAACTGTTATTTTAGAACACCGTAAAGGCAGATATTGATGCATTCTGGGTATTCGAGAGCAGTGATGTATTCATGTTCAATAGAGCTCACCTCTCATGTTCTTACCATTTTATTTGAATGACTAAATCAATCTTACCATGAGGACAGTATTGTGCCTCAGTTGAACTTCTTGAAGAAAGAATAAAATGGATATTTAAAGGAATAGATTTTAAAATCATGTGCAAATGCATTTTTCCCTCATGATGATTTAGTAAGGTCAGGGATATGCATGCATTTTAGTCACTTCACTTTTCATTAAATCCAAGTTGGTATTTTTAAAATAAAAAATGCACATTGTATTGAATGCTAGTTGTTTTAATGAGGTGCAAAATACAGCCTATTTTTTTCTCTCAACAAACAGTCCTTGAAAATAGTTCAGATTAGGCTATTTTTGGGGTTTGTCTTAGTTTCAATTATTTGTAATTTTTCAAATAAATGTTAAATGTCCAAATATACATGTAAACATCATATATTAATTAACAGGGTCACCCATGTAGACAACATTGGGCTTTTTCAAGAGACAAGTTAGTTTGAGACCAAATGTTGGTTATTGAAACATACATTTCCCATAAAGAAAAATATTTGATTCTTGAGCAATAGATGAATGTAATCATGTGGTTAAATATACAAAATAATGCCAGTGTTGTATACAGACATTTGATGTTTAACACTAGCTATGGTTCATTTTATGTTAGATAATCATTTGTAACAATTCTTACAAAAAATTATTTGTGCCTTTAAATGCTTAATGTACACCGCTTTAGTAGAAAGTGAAATGCATTCCATTGCTAATGTAGTAAAGAGCTGTTGTCGGTTAACTGGCTTGATTTTGAGCATCTAAATCAGGTTATGTAAGAGTAAAGCCACAAATTCAGATATCACTAATCAGCTTCCCCCTCAGTATTTTCATAACTAGGACAAATGTGTAATATTTTTAAAACCAGCTGAACCACAACCAGTTACATAACTTGCTCCTTTTGTAACTTCCGTATTAGGCACAAAGTGTCTCGACTGAATGAAGATGAGTGCCTTCGAGCGTCTGACTGAGACGGATAATGGTGTATTAAAGCTGCACTGGTCTCTGTGCCAGTGAACAGTTTTGATCATAACACTGGCCATCAGCACACACACATAATAGATTATTAAAGTAGATCTCATAAACCCAGATTTCAGCTATATGAAAGCCAATTCAACATTTTTACATGCCATCATTTGCCCACAATTATACTGTGGTTGTAAAAAACATTTCTCCATTAAAGGGTATTAACGTAATTGTATCGACTAAAATTCTAAAAACATGAAAATCACATATTTCGTTATACTATAGTAGATGTTTTACCAGTACAATTTTTTGAGAAATATACATTTTTCAGAATAGTGAAGGATTTTTTTTTTTTAATGCTTGAACTACAAATACAACGATGTAATGTGCTAGAGCTGCCGCCTAGAGGACACCTATCGAAAAACACCAATGACTTAAAGCTGGAGATGATTTCACTTTCTATTAACAATAGGATCCTAGACAAAATGGGTGGGGAAAAAAAAAAGATGTGAGAGATCAAACATGGATAAGGCAGATTCTTTCATTGAGTCTTTTAATCACAAATGGCATCAACTCATTCTCACAAACAGCATCTTTGCCTTTCTCTCGCTCTTTTTTTAGATTTTTAAATTTTACAATTTATGGAATAAATTTTCACTTGAAAAAGAAACAAAAATACAGTTTTTGCATTTCAGGATGAAAGGCTTTCTCATTTCAACTTCAAACGCATTCTTGTTAATAAATACCTTCCCCAAAGCGTCAGAGCCCTCCGAGTAGAATAATATGGATATGTTATGGAGAAGAGGGGGGAAACCGATCAAATTTGCCTTCTAATTATCTTACAAAAACAGATGAAGCAAAAGCAATATGCAAGGATGAAAACCAGAAAGGCAGAAAACGAACAAAGAGGTTAGTTTAAATGGCAGCCCAGAAGAACCGAGGAAAAAACCCACTTGATGTTGCAGGAAGCACCCTTTTCAACGTTAAAAAAAAAAAAAAAAATCGGAATATTCACACTAAAAATACGCACTCTCCACCTGCATGCTACTCGGTAGTGGATCCACATTAAGGTGAACTAAGACAAAGTGCATTCAGGCTAGTAATGCAGCATTTTATAAACCTACAACTAATTCACTTCACTCTTTGTCCTGGCAGACAGTCGTTTAGGAAGGGGAGAAAAATTAGATTTATAATTGGCCCAAGAAAAACATCCATAAGCATCTGTTTTTCGCAAACGTGTGCGCAGGAGATGCCAAACCACAGCATCCCCTCTGGACAAAACACACGAGCAACAGAGGAAATACAAGCAGATCTTCTTCATTTGAATTTAGAATTATTGCATAAAATTTTACAACCAATAGAAAAACGAAACAAAAAAAAAAACTTCAAAATGATGTAACAAACAAAATCATTTAGATTCGAAATCACCACAATAGTTAAACATTACTAATAATCGAGTCCTTTGCTATGACTGCTTTAGGAAAAAAAAAAAAAACAAACTCAGAGCCACAGAGAGCCCACTGCATTCTGTCACGTAGGAAACTGGGTTTGTCAGATAACAGTTGAAACCAAGAGAGCATTTTAGGGGCTGTCGCACTGCAGACAGCTCCGTATTCCTCCGATTTTTCCATATCTTATTTTTAAATCGTTTTTTAATCAAAAGTTAACCATTTATTACAGGCTCTGACAAAACAAAAAATCTCTTTGGTGCTCCAAGGTTCACTGAGCTTGATGAAATTCATATTTGTTTGTTGTTTTAGCATTCAGTTGGATTATATTAAACTGTACCACAAAAATAGTGCGTGCCTTTTGAGACACAGACAGCGCTCTCGCTTCATCAGCACATTCAAGTACAAAAGAAAACAAACAAACAAAAAAAAAAAAGAGAACGCAAGAACAAAACTAAGTCCAGAGTTGTCAGATTAAAACCGCAGTGCAGATCCCCGTCCTCGCCTCATCCTCGAACCCATCATGGAACCTCCGTGTCGTCATGGCAATCGCGGGACCAAAAGCCTCCAATCAAATGTTCTCAGGTGGGCGGCGCCAGACAACATGTTTGTTCTTCTTTTTGATTGGTGGATTACTTACTAGTTGCATTTGTCCTTGTCTTTTGTTTTCCTTTTTGCCGTTCTCAACGTTTTCTTTCAATAGCTAAACAGACTTCTTGTTCAGTTTCTTGCCTTTTTTCAGAACCAATTTGTTTTTGATGTATCCCCTCTTCCTCTTGGCTGTCTGTGAACCAAAGGAAGCACGCACATTTGAAACAACATATCTGAGTCAACAACATTCATAATGAAAATGTACCATAGGACACAATAGTACTATATCTCAAATAGACGATGGTGAAAATAGAATCTAGATTTAGGTTAACTAATCCAAGTAAATAAAGGGAACTTTTGTTCAAATACTTGTAGTATTTAGTTGTCATTTGGCTACTATCATTCATATACAATAGTTTTATAAAAACAATAACAATTTTCTGTTAAAAAAAGTAATATAAAAATGTCCATAAAGTGTCCCATCTGTATTTTCTATAAATAGTGAGTAAAACTTGTCATAAATTAACTATAAATAATTAAACTAAACTATACCAAAGCCTTAATGTTTTAAAATAGTCACGTTTTATTAAATATATTTATTACTCTATATACACGACACAAAGTATTATTTGTAAAAGAAATTAAATACTGTAGCAATAATAATATATATAAAATATGAATTTACATTCGTTAATTACATATTTACAATATAGAATATTCATATCATAATAAATATGATCAAATGTATGTGTTTAAACAATATTTATCATCATATAAATATGTATTATTATTATTGATATCATTAAAAAGGCTACATGGACATGGTAGCCCTCAAACATGCATTTTGTTCTTTTTACATAAAAATAAATGATCAATTAATCGTGAGACAACTAAGAATTGTCAATTTACTATGGTCTTAATACAAATACCCCAATTAAGTGACAACTCTTAAATGTGTTCTTGTTATGGTTTGTTTAAAAATGATTGAAATTTACACAGACACATCATAGATGTTCATAAGGATGCTTTAATGGAATCTAATGGAATCTAGGAAATGGAATGGAAACCTTTTTTGAGGTGAACTTCTGCTTGGCTGCGATGTTGCGGAGCTTGTGGTCCAGAGCCTGTCGGTTCTCCTGCTTCTTCACCCTGTAGATGCGCACCAGCCAGTGCTCGGAGGTGAACGCCTCCTCCAGGTGCTTCAGATGGATGTCCTTGTTGCCGATCTCTGCATTTCGTGTCCGGTCAAATCCAGGAGGGGTGCGGAAATCCAGCTGGGGAAGGTGTTTTGGCATTAAGCAAGCAGCAAGGTTTCGTCTATGTGCATTACTACACTACCAGAGATAGCGATAGCTCAAAGATCAGCCCTTGTTTTCCAGCGTTGTCACAACACAATTACAAGACTCTTGTGTACAGACCTAATGAATAAGAGGGAAGCAACACTCACTTGCATTTCCCCAAAGCGGTAGTAAGACATCTTGTACATCAGACAGTTGAGCAGGGTTGGAGAGCCGGCCTTATCCACTCTAAACTCCCCCTGCGGTGTGAAGTAATCACTTTCCTACAAAAGAACAAAAAGATGGCCGTTTGAGGACTCATCTCTGATATGTAATAGCAGAACACATCGTCAATATCAAATGATCTCGGTTCATTAAAAGCCAAGTTTGCGGGGAAAAGACGACATCTCAAAAAACTGAAAAAAGTAAATCACAAAATAAAAGCATGTAAATGATGTATAATAACAGGAATATTTCTCGTTTTGGGCGACCTGAAGCCAAACAACAGTAACTGTCCAAGACACAAAGCGCTTCATTAATTGCTGTAGCAGTAGTGCGTTAGGAAGGATTCATTTAGACACACAATGTCTCATAATGTGACAGTCTAACAGCACACTAAAGCACAGAGCACCATCAGAACGCTAAAATCCTGTCAGAGAACATCATTCCATCTATAGGACTGCCACAAACAAAAACAAAAAAAGATCCCAACTTCTTTGGCTATTTTCATTGGAAAAAACATATTACAAATTCAGCAACACAATAAACTGACACTGACCCGGATATCTTTAGGGTGCTCTCCCTCAGCAATGCGCACCATCCACAGGAATTTGTTAATGTCGTCGCCTGAATATCCAATCACTCCCCCAAAAATGATCAGGACGTAATCCACATCCAAGGACTTCATAATCTCATAGGCTGCACTCTCATTGGAGGACATGGCTTTACCGACCTGCAGAGGAAACGGAACACTGAACACTGAACATGATCTTTCATTGTCCTCAAGATGGCACTCCTGAGCTAAAGATACCAAAACAAATCAGTTCAATTCTTGATGATTTAAAAAAAAGTCAATTAATATCTAAATAACAGCAAATTAGACCGAGTTGTCTGTCCTCACCAGTGCTATGTGGCTGTTATTCCACGTGTTGTTGTCCACCAGTGTGGTGCGGTTGGCCATGCCTGCGATCTGATACCCGTAGTCCCACCAGGACATGACTCGAGCATGTTCATCTGTATTCTGCCTGAGCCAGTAATATGCTTCACGGAAATCATCCAGAATGTTGCGCGATCTGGAGGTAATTGGAAACGAATGAAGAAAAACCCATAACTTCTTTCAAATTAAAATTCTTCTTTTAAACGAGAAATAGATGGCATGAAGGTGCTCTTACCCATCATGGTTGTATGACGCCAGCACTACACTAGGACTGGAGTAGGCGTTGCTGGTGACCCACGTGCAGTGCACAGCAAACATCATCAACAGCATCAGCATTAACATGGTAACGATGCTTTTGATGTTAGGGCCCAAACCCTCCTCTGGGCGGTCCTGCTCCGAAACATGCTTTCGGACTTTGCCAGCCTGCAAATGAACATGGACACAGCAATTAGATCAGACTGAATACAGATGAGCTACAAACAAGCTACCCATGAATCACCATTCTGTTTTCTGTAACTACAAAATATTTCCTATAAACCAACACGGGGTCTTCAAAAAAGGTCTGTCAATTACTGATCAAACTCAAAAAAAAAAAAAAACTAAATAAAAATTACTAATAATAACAGTAATAATTTGATTTAAATAGGACTAGTTATTAAAAAGATATAACACTGGGTATAATATTACACAACATTTCTCATAACATTATTTAAATCTAATTTTATTTAAATATATATATATATATATATATATATATATATATATTATACACATATATATATTATACACATCACATATACATATACACACAATCTCTGTCAAAAAAATTATAGCTGCAATAATAATTGATCATTATTTTAATTTGATTTCAAATCAGTTAATATAAAATACTGTTATTATAATATATATATATTTAATTATTATGATTATTACTATACACATAATAATAATAATATCTCAAACTAATTGTCAACAATAGGTTGTTGCAATAATACAAAAATGGATTTATTAAATAGTACATATAAATTTGAATAATAATATATAATATAATAATATAACATCATAATAACTTGATTAATATTATTTAAATAGGACCATACATATTATTGTACGGCAGGCTTAAAATGTAACATTTTAGACACCAAGGGGTCCTTAGCCTGACCTCTGTCTCTTAGCTGACCTTAAAGGGGTCATCGGACGCAAAATTCACTTTTACATGTTGTTTGAACTGAAATGTGTGTTGGCAGTGTGTGTACACTACCATTCTATAATGATAAAAATCCACCCAGTGTTTTTTTTTTTTAAATCCAAACCCCTTTCTCATATCAAGCCATTCACAGATTCTTGGCAGAATGATGTAGTTCTGCACAGGCCCCTCCTACAATTGTTGATTGACAGTGGCGTCAGTCTTTGGTTTCAACAGACCCGCCCTGAGTGAGCTGTCATCAATCCGCCATTGTTTGACGCCGGAGCGGGTGTAGACAAGAATGTCTCCTAAGCGATTGAGGTGTTCTATTGTTGGATGTAATAATGAACATAGCAGTCGTCATTTACTCCCGACATCTGAGCCGCTGAAGACGCAGAGGATTACTTTTGTTTTTGAAGAGAACGCTCTCCCGATCTACCTAAATGCGTTTATGCCCGCGTGAATCATTCGTGATCCAGCTTCACCTTCAGAAGTATAAGATTGTTTTTATTGAATCATTGCAAATCGCCTTTCCTAATTATGTGCTAATTAGCAAGTTTCACAATGAAGCGGCTTAAGTTCAGAGTCTCTCAGAGAGCGGCTCGGAAGAGAGGGGCGGGGTGAGCAGAGCTCATTAACATTTAAAGGAACATGCAACAAAACGGCTTGCTGTAAACCGAGATGTTTTTGACAGGGTAAAAAGGGTTTTGTTTTACACTACCATTGAGCAATTTCAACCAAAGTATGTTATAGACTTTATTAAGACCCTACAGAATCATATCAACAAATCATGTCATATCATCATATAACTTTATTATTAGTAGTATTATTAAAATGCATTTAAATGATACCATGCACGTTACTCTACAGCAGGCTTAAAATGCAAAATTTATTCACTAAGGTGTACTAACCTTTGTCCCTTCACTGACCTTATCATAGAGGTTCCCCTGATTCCTCTTGTCGTCCTCATCGCTGCTGTCCTCAGCCGGCGGGTTCTCACGCTTCATGTCATCACCCAGGTAGTGCTCAAACACACTGGAGAAGGCGATGGCTGAGAGCATGCACACCACTGGGGTGAGCGTCAGCATGAGACGCACCATCACACCGGCAAAGTACACCGCGCTGATGGCGTACAGAGCCACTAGAGGGCAACAGAGAAAACATCACTTATGATTCCAGCAGACAATGTGGAAGTGCAGTGAAGAATAAACGTTAATGAACTGCAGTGTAGTGTTTATAGTTCTGTACTGGATAATGACTCCAGAGAGAAAAGGAAAACACAGAAGAGGGCATTTAGACATGTAACAACATGTCGCCTGTTCACATTCCCTTTACGTTCCCTTGTTTATTCTAGTGAAAAACCTCAAGAACACAGTGACAGCAATTAAAAAATAAAACAAATTCTTCTGGGAACGGAGACTAATTCAATGCATTCTGTTCTCCACGAATGAGAATACTCATAGCAGACATCAAAACATCAGTGAGTGTTCTCAGGCATAAACAGGACACAATCACTACAACTTAAAATTGTTCAGAATAAACAGCCTGCTGGCAGAAATAAGCTTAAGGATGTTTAGTGGCACTTCTGGAAGAACAAAATTAAGTTTTTACAGAAACGCTAGAGACATTTCAACAATAAACCCTGACAACACATATATATTCAATTCTATGGATGAACTTTTTTATAAACTAATGCTTAAAATGATTCCAAAGTAACTTGTATGAAAATGAAAAAGACATTAGCTTGATTAAGTAATTGTATTTACCGTCCCTAAAAAAAAAATAAAAAAAAAAGTATTTGGTCATGTAAGTCACACAAGTTTAAATGGCATTGCATTAGAGATGAAATCATAAAATCATTGGAATCAAATTATTACTAGAATTTTTCTCAGGACTTCACATTTCTGAGCCATTTTTGCAATGACTTTAAACGATGAACTGAATTGAATGCAGACGCATCGTCTGGTAATTTCAAGGACGTTAGACATTGCTCACCAAAGACTCGCTCATCGTTGATGTTCTTGATGCAGAACCAGAGGCCTGCTGGGAAGGTGCAGACGAGGATGTGCAGGTCAAAGAAGAAGGAGACCCAGGTGGTGGGCTGGTGCTCTGACACAGAGGCGATTATGGGGATGTGAATCTTTGCATATCTGAGCATAGGAGGCAGTGAGGGCTTTGTGTTAAATGTTGCAAATAAAACTAACCAGCATTGAAGGGATAGTTCACACAAAAATGAAAATTATATCATTAACTACTCACCCTCATGTTGTTCCAAACCCATCAGACTTTCGTTCATCTTCAGAACACAAATTAAGATATTTTTGATGAACTCCGAGAGCTTTCTGAATCTGCACAGACAGCAACGCAACTACCACGTTCAAGGCCCAGAAAGGTAGTAAGGACATCATTAAAATAGTCCATGTGATATCGAAGACTGACACAGAAGAGAATTGTTGAATAAAGTTAGTTTTGTTTTCTTTGCATACAAAAAGCATTCTTGTAGCTTCATAAAATTAAGGTTGAACCACTGACGGACTATTTTAATGATGTCCTTACTACCCTTCTTGGGCCTTAAACATTTCAGTTGCGTTGCTGTCTATGCAGGGTCAGAAAGCTCTAGGATTTCATCAAAAATATCTTAATTTGTGTTCCGAAGATAAACGGATTTAGAGTAATTAATGACAGAATTGTCATTTTTGGGTGAACTATTCCTTTAAATTACTGCATTAACTATCGGAAAACTGCACAAAGAACAACACCTCTTGCTATTTGGCTAGCAGTTGACATGAACTAAACTGACACGGCCTAGGTGACAGACAAAAAGATGTGTCATTTCAGAGGAAGAATGCACTTTTGATGAAAGATTATGAAGACAGTCAACCACCATACATTCCGATTTCATACTGACTTTAAAACCAGTCTAAAATTTTTCAGAAGCGTTCAGTTAGACTGCGTCAGTTTTGAGTGCAAAGCATCCACAAAATCCACATCAAAACAACAATTTGAAGAATAAAGCCTACTATATATCAACGAAGTGCATCTCCAAATGGCAAAAAAAAAAAGTTTCACTCTCTAAGGGCTAAAGTTTGCTTTATAAAAAGAAAACAGAGCTCAATAAGTGAAACAACGTCAAGACTCTGGACAGGCGAAAACTGCACAGCGTGTTAAAATGGGTGCAGAACGGGGTTGTTTGTTGTGGAGTTGCTCTGCTGTTCGCTCTCTCAATTTTGCTGCATTACTGCACTCAATTTTGGCGACTATCAGTGTTGTGATCATTATCTGGCGACCTGACCTTCTGTATCTGTGCAGACTGCGCACAGCGAGAACTCGACAGGACTGTGGGTCCTTCCCTGCAGAGCTGCTGCATTGAGGGGTTACACATTTATGAATTTATGATGGGTGACGAGCAAAGAACAAGAAGCTGGCAATAAAGTAATGGGTTTACGTCTGAGAGGTAAAAGTGTAAAAACACTGCTGTACCTGCAGAGCTGCCCAAAAAATTTAATAAACAATCGAAATTACGATACAAGGGCTATCGGTAACAACAACCTGTCCTATTGAGTGTGTTTGATCCATAGCTGTATGATTTGTTTCACGGTGCACAAAATGAAGTCCTGAAAAGTTTGCGCTAAATGTTGCACCAGTCGCTTTCACCGTAATTGGTGTAACACCCAATATACTCTGCAAGTGAGTGATGTGACAAAACTAGAATGCGTGGTGAGAGCTTGCAATAAACTGCAGAACTCAGACACTTGAAGTGACCGCTTGATTGCAATGGGATGGGAATATTCAAACATTGTTAGCTTCCTGTGTATATCACTTTTAAAATTAGTAGTTTTTTATGCTGCTCAGAGAGCCAATGTGAAGCCAACCGTTTAGGTCTTGATCTACTTGTATAAAACAGCAATAAAATTACTTCAGGAACATTTCAGTATTTTAGCAGCCTACATAAAGTATATGACATGCAGTCCATACAAAGTAAGTATTTACATGTAAATATACAAGTCTCAAGACGTCTGTCGAGAAACAGTTTGGGTCACCTTGAGTAACTTCAAAATCAAGAGAATCTTTGTCTGTTTTTAGGACCATTAAGATTTGCATTTTAACAAGTTTTAGTACGAATAAGCACATTTCCCATTCAATATTCTATGCAAAAACATTTGTTATGCAATTGCTTATGCTAATCTACATTCCCATTTAATAATAATAATAAAACAGCCATCATTGAATCATTACAATATCTGTAAATATTAATAGTAAAATATCTGGAAAAAATATATGAAAAAAAAAAAAGAAAATTTAATCATTTTGGGGTGAAATATGACCTATGCTATATTAAATTTGTATATGACGTTTACCTCACATTTAAAAAAAAAATTTCACAGAATTACATTGGTTAAAGTTTACTACAATGTAACAGTCAACTAAAACGCTTTGCTTTTCGTAAAATAAAACTGTTAATAAAATTTAAATAATTTACAATGAATGAAAGGCACTGACGAATATATATATATATATATATATAGTGAGAATTGGTCCCTATACTAAAGTGTTACCCAAAACACTTCTTGACTGGCTTTGTGATTTCTATTAATATGTGATTACATCAAGGCAAATAACAATTACAATGTGTCATAATATCAGGCACTACTTATCTATGAACTAGAAGTGGGGTTTCAAAGGCGGCGTGAATGAATATCAACTGAAGGCAGCTACTCAGACATAATTCAAGCAATCCAAGAGGCTGCTTACAGACATAAATCATGCTACATGCTAGAGTCCCTGACAAAATCAGGTCTTTTGTTGTTAAGCCGCTTAACAGGGTGTGCTAATGAGCTATTAGCAACTTACTCATACGATGGAACACCAAAACAAAGTATATCCAATGTAAACTGTACGGCATACTTACCCTGTGTCCCAGAGGGAGTAAAAACGCCCACTCCAAGGAGCAATGTACCCTGAAAGCACATTAACACAACAGAGTGATTAAACGCAAACACGCGCAAGCAAACCACCCGACCATTACAGACTCAAGAGCACTTTCAAGCAGCTTCTGAGGAGCTGACGAGCTTGGACTACGTCCAGTAAACCTTAATACCACACATATAGCCGGCAACGTTTTCAATTAATCTACACCACGAGACTGCGCTCGGTTTGAAAAGCAGTGTGGCGAGCAGAGGGAAGTGCTTAATGAGATCTCAGAGGACTGCTGCAGATGAGGCCCTGCAGCAGAAAGATTAATGAAAGCCCCGGGTGCGACGGGAATACAAGCAAATCACCCTGACTCCATATATACCGGCAGAGGTGCGGAGTTAAGAGGCTGAGGTCATGAGTCACGCTGTATTCAGGTGAGAAGGCAGAGAATTGGATGCGATGGTATGGATGGGTTTTTCTTTTTTCTCCTTTCTTACTGTAAGATGATTGGATTGGATGATTTAGTCAAGGGCAAAATATAATTTAAGAATTTGCTATTCGAACGTCAAAAAAAATAAAATAAAGTGTTTCATAGTTCATCAGCGTTGTGTCCTCTACGTGACAAGTAAACAGCAATGAAGCTTTTTAATATTACGTTGAGAAAAAAAACAAACAGCTTTTTATTCTGCAAATCAGTCACGCAGTGTGACAATTTATTATGGTGCAATCTATTTACTGACAATCTTGTAAAATAGCGCAGCATAAAAAAAATATATACATCTTCCAGTGACACTTGCGACCTTTCAATATAGAGTGGGGTAAGAAATGTCAATGGCTAAAGTTGTGACACCCTTAAACCAGCAAACAATGCATCATTTCTAGTATGTAACCACATATTTGATATATATATGATGAACATGAGACAAGTGACTTTGTTAAGCTACTAACGTGTTAGCATGTTAAAGTAAGATTTCTACATGGCAGGTAAATGAAATTGTCAAAGCATGATTTGGTCGCACTATTTTTTATTTTATTTTTTTTGCGCTACAACATGGTATTAATCAATGCATGCTGATGAACTTTTATCATAGTTTATAGTTATATGGAAACAAAAGTGGTTAACATTCAACCCATTCTTTTTCATTAGTAGTATTTCGCGATCTTGTCGTCAAGTTTTACAAGATAATTGTCTGTTTTGCTTGCATACATCTACACACCGTTCACTTTAAGACTAAAACAAAATATGGATTCATTGTTATTCTTAATTAAAAAGCACAAAAACAATAAAGCTAATAACTAGCTTACAAAACGTTTAATGACAAAAAACGAATAAGATGGCATACACCACATTTTATATACCGACTAATAAATTACAGAACGTTTAGCAAACACTGAGGAATCAAATATAAAATAAAAGAGAGCCTCCATAGCATAACGTGAGGTAAACAGCAAAGATAACAAGCTTTTCAAAATGAAAACAAAAAGAAAAGTAAAACTAAACTTGCTGTCGTTGACAGTGCTTGCATGTTTTCTTCCCTCCCACAAGAATACCAACATGTTCACCTTCTCTGGTTTAAGTGGTCTTTTACTTTAGCTTGAAAACAATCCATCGTTTTCTCAGTATTCGTGTAATTTTTGCTGCACGCACCTTCGCACTCATGCTGACACGGCGAGTATAAACCAGGCTCTACACTCTGCGCAGTTCAAACGAGTAGCGCGGTTTGGTTATGCTTTCAGTTTCGTTTGCCGTTTGATGTTTCTCATATGCAACAGAAATGGCAGCGCTTATGAGTTGAACAACACGGTGGTCGCTCCAGTGCGACCGCACAAAATCTAGTCGCACAGGCAGAAAAAATGGTCGCAGTTTGGAGCCCTGCGTTACAATAATATTGTATTTCAAATAAATGTTCTTTTTTAATGTTGCATTCATCAATAAATCCTTGAAAAAAAATTATGGTTGCTACAAAAAGATTAAGCCGCATAACAGTTTTTACCATTGATAAGAAATGTTTCTTGAGCACCAGATAAACATATTATGATTTCTTAAGCATCATATGACACTGAAGACTGGAATAATGGCTGCTAAAAATGTAGCTTTGTCATTACAGGAATAAATTACATTTATGATATATTAAAATAGAAAACTTTTTTTAAAAAACTGGAATAATGACCCAGCATATGTGGGGCAAGCGGTCCTTTTTTTCTTTTTTTTTTTTAAAGTCATAATTTAATTTTTGCATGTTTATAGATGCCTTCTAATTTCAGACAATAGCGAACATGACAAATAATTAATAAATAATATTTATTTTTACCTCTCTCACTTGTTCTTGTCTAGAGGACAACTTTAGTAAAAAGTGGAACAGTTTATCCCACTATGACTAACTGAGGTTTAATCAAAGGCTTATTTAAACCAAGCCTGATTAAAAAAAAAAAAAAAAAAATCCTTCACATTTGTGGTCGTAGTTTGGTCAAGAAAACTGTTCAAATTAAATGTATTTATTTAATTGTTGTGTTTTTGCACTCACCTGTGTAAGTCAGGTAAATGACCGTAAGGAAAACCCCCCCTGCTGCCAGAGAAACGCCCAGAAAAAACAATGTCTGGAACTCCTGCCTGGTCAGTCTATCCTTCAGATACTGCAGAAAGGCGTAAGCCTGAAGCAGTGCAAATACACCTGCAAACACACACATGCACCATTAATCCACATACTCAACTTTGTCAGACACTTTCCCAACGGTCATGAATTCCTGGTGCTAATCTAATGACATGTAAATCATCTCTCTCATGAGTTTATGGATTTGAGTTGAGAGAGATGAACTGAGATCAGTGTAAAAGAGCAACAGTTGAAGAAGACTAGAGGCAAACCAGTCTTACCTGCAGCAGCCATGTGCTCACTCGTCCTGATGGGCTGGAAGCCAACGAACGGGATCTGCATGGACAGCACCAACCCCACTATATAAAAAGTGCTGTAGGCTGAGATAAAGAGAAACAGAAAAAGAAATCAAGATTTATCTGAAGCAAATATGCTTACCAGAACTATCAAACTTAGTGTCCCCTAGATGGTCATTGTGATATGTCTCCAAAAAAAAAAGGGGGGGGCTCTTATGTGAGCACTTAAAGGGATGGCTCACCCAAAATAAAGATTGCCAATATTGTCTCACCGCAATTACGTTCAACCCAGTATGACTTCAGTGGAACACAAAAGGAGTAATTCTGAAGAAAATGTCCTCCATGGAATTACAATGAATGGTGACAGACTGTCACACATCAAAAAGAGTACACAAAAAATGTATCCTGAAAGTGGTCTTAGACTATGACTTGTGCACTTTATGTTGGGAACAACCTGAGGTCGAGTAAATCAGTAAATACATTTTCATTTATGAGTGAACTATCCCTTATCCCTGTGATGAACTGCTTATGACCCTCTATTGTAATTCACTTACAATAGAAAAAAAAAATCCACAAATGTTATTTCTTCTTTTGGAAAGAAATTCATGTTTTTATTAAGCAAGGGTACATTAAAATGGTCCAAAGAAACAGTAAAATGTATTTACAATGTTACAGAAGAGTTCCATTTAAATAAATTCATTTTTTTTAACCTTACTATTCATAAAATGATCATGAAAAAACCGTTACCATGGTTTCCAAAATAATATTTCCACTGTTCTGTACCACATTGCACTCTCTCAAAATCTGCATTGAGGCACTCTTAATATTGTTAGTTACCTATGATTAATTGCCTGGTGCATTTCTCCCCATTTGCAAATTACTGTGGATAGAGTCTGCTAAGTAAATGAATGAAAAAAGTCTCTTTAAAGCACCACCACAATTTGCAAAGTATGACTGCTATCTGAGAAGAAGCTATTGAGTTCACTCCAGTTTTGTTCTGGATTTACATTTGTCCAATGGCAGCAGTGGAATGTGGGTCTGCCTGAAGCAGAACGGGGTTGTGTAGGGAGACTCAGGGCCTCGGATGTCCTCGAATGCGCTCTAATCCGGGCTCCCATCCCAGCAATACAATAGCAGTTGAGTAAAAGAGCCAAACAACACGACAAAATTTGTACTTGAAGATACACACTCTTATTTTGGATCAAGAAACGTCCACTTTGAAAGGAAGAGGTTGTATATCACAACAAATAAGCTATTTTAGTGCATAATATACATACAGTATTTTCCTCTTTTTCTAAACCAGATATCAGAGTTTCCTACCGGTCTATTCTTATTAGCCAAAAATGACTGCACAATAATACAAAATGGAGAAGAAACACTGACACGCCAGTGACAGAGCAGTCATTCCTAGAAGAATGACAACCGTAACAGTCTGCCACCTGTGCAACACTTGAACGACAGATCCGTGAAGTGGACCCCTACCTGAGAGACAGGTGTTGACAGTCTATCAGAAGAGAGGTCCAAAACACACTGGTGCGAGTGTGTGTACATGAGAGACGGCGATACAGCTGCGCAGTAGAGGAAACTGAAGCCGCTTGTGACAGAGCAACTGTATGAGCTGTCAGCCTTTGAGAAGCATCAATTAAGGGCCAAACCGGACCAGCTTCACTCTAAAACGGGATGCTCTTATAAGACAATACACACCTAAGACTCCAGACACACAAACACAAAAAAACATAGCATTTCCTCATTCGTGGACAGCTGACGGGTGGTTTTGTAAAAGAAACTCTCAAAAGGAATTGGAAAAAGAGCAGCGATTAAGAGAGTTAAAAAGGGTTGATTTAACTAGTGACGAAATATGAAAGGTCTGGAGTCACAAAAATGGCTTTCGGAACATCTAGTTCTGGTACTGACTACCTGGAAGTGGAACTACACACTTTTCCTTTTGCATTGGCACCTACAATGGGAACCCCGTGGTGACGTAATCTAGTGGTGTCATTTCTGTGCACCACACTATAGCAGCAACAACAAAGGGCAATGATGGAAGACGCCAGGATTGGAGCTGCGCTTTTGTTACTCTTTGGATACTGTTGGTTTTATGTTGTTAACATGAGGGATGGAAAGGAGACATGCAAATCTGAGACAAAAGAAAGAACAAAGAATATTTTGACAACTCCAAATCTCTCTGGATGTCGACTACGTGAGTTTCAGGAACTTTAGAACTATTCTGACAAGTTGGACTACTTCTGAAGTTTCTGAAACATGCATTACTTCCTGCAATGTGAAAGCAGCTAATATATCCATAGTATCTGACTAAAACCTGGTCTACATCTAGGGCTGCAACAACGAATCGATTACTAAAAGAGTTGGCAACGAATTTCTACACCTAAGACTCCAGACACACAAACACAAAAAAACATAGCATTTCCTCATTCGTGGACAGCTGACGGGTGGTTTTGTAAAAGAAACTCTCAAAAGGAATTGGAAAAAGAGCAGCGATTAAGAGAGTTAAAAAGGGTTGATTTAACTAGTGACGAAATATGAAAGGTCTGGAGTCACAAAAATGGCTTTCGGAACATCTAGTTCTGGTACTGACTACCTGGAAGTGGAACTACACACTTTTCCTTTTGCATTGGCACCTACAATGGGAACCCTGTGGTGACGTAATCTAGTGGTGTCATTTCTGTGCACCACACTATAGCAGCAACAACAAAGGGCAATGATGGAAGACGCCAGGATTGGAGCTGCGCCTTTGTTACTCTTTGGATACTGTTGGTTTTATGTTGTTAACATGAGGGATGGAAAGGAGACATGCAAATCTGAGACAAAAGAAAGAACAAAGAATATTTTGACAACTCCAAATCTCTCTGGATGTCGACTACGCAAGTTTCAGGAAATTTAGAACTATTCTGACAAGTTGGACTACTTCTGAAGTTTCTGAAACATGCATTACTTCCTGCAGTGTGAAAGCAGCTAATATATCCATAGTATCTGACTAAAATCTGGTCTACATCACAGCTTATTCTGGCCAAGAATCAGCAGTTCTTGGTTCTGCGCAAAAGAAAATAAAAACATGACTTTATTAACAATTCGTCTCCTCTGTGTCACCCTGCCGCGTAAACAACGTATGTTGTTCTGTGTCAGCTGCGCCACACTGATACGTGTTTTTTTTCAAAATGTAAACAGCATAGAAAACGTATCCGCGTGGCGCAGCTGACTCAGAACAGCATACATTGTTTACAGTGTGGATACTCTCCAAAATCCACCAGGGTGACGCGAGGAGACAAATTGTTGAATAAAGTCGTTGTTTTTATTTTCTTTGCGCACAAAAAGTAATCTTGTAGCTTCGTAAAATTACGGTTGAACCTCTGATGCTGAATCCTGAAAAATATTCCACGAAATTAAGCTGCATAACTGTTTTATACACTGATATTCAAGAAATGTTTCTTGAGCACCAAATTAGCATATCAGAATCACTTCTGAAGGATCATGTGATTAGGGCTGCAACAACGAATCGATTAAATCGATAAAAATCGATTACTAAAAGAGTTGGCAACGAATTTCATAATCGATTCGTTGTGTCGCGCGACGCGGAGACGTTTGATTATTAAAAAAAAAAAAACTTTAGTTGAGCGCGCAGCGGAGTGAACACACTCGGGTCTCTTGTTTTTATTTTCTTTGCGCACAAAAAGTAATCTTGTAGCTTCGTAAAATTACGGTTGAACCTCTGATGCTGAATCCTGAAAAATATTCCACGAAATTAAGCTGCATAACTGTTTTATACACTGATATTCAAGAAATGTTTCTTGAGCACCAAATTAGCATATCAGAATCACTTCTGAAGGATCATGTGGCACTGAAGATTGGAGTAAAATAGTCTCAGCCTCAGACTAACAGCTCAGGGATGTTCAAGGAGCAAAATGTTTGTGCACTTTCTAAAGGTTTTAGTTCTGTTTTTGAATAAAGGGTTGGAAATGAATGCTTTTCTTGCTTTTTTGTTTTTTATCCGATTCATCGATTAATCGAAAAAATAATCGACAGATTAATCGATTATTAAAATAATCGTTAGTTGCAGCCCCATCTACATCACAGCTTATTCTGGCCAAGAATCAGCAGTTCTTGGTTCTGCGCAAAAGAAAATAAAAACATGACTTTATTAACAATTCGTCTCCTCTGTGTCACCCTGCCGCGTAAACAACGTATGTTGTTCTGTGTCAGCTGCGCCACACTGATACGTTGTTTTTTTCAAAATGTAAACAGCGTAGAAAATGTATCCGCGTGGCGCAGCTGACTCAGAACAGCATACATTGTTTACATTCAGTGGATACTCTCCAAAATCCACCAGGGTGACGCGGAGGAGACAAATTGTTGAATAAAGTCGTTGTTTTTATTTTCTTTGCGCACAAAAAGTAATCTTGTAGCTTCGTAAAATTACGGTTGAACCTCTGATGTCACATGGATTATTTTAACGATGTCCTTACTACGTTTCTGGACCTTGATCGTGGTAATTACATTGCTTTCTATGGGACGGAGAGACGCTCACACAAACATACACACAACACAGGTGACTCACCGATGTACAGCCTCCTGCTGAAGCGCTGCATAAGGAGCAGCACGAAAACATGGAGAGGAATCAGGTTGATGATGAAGACATATCCTCCCCATGCAGACACCTGCAACACAAAACACGTCACGTTACACACACACACAAAAAAAACAGCTAAATACTGAAATATTTTGCCTGATGATACTGTATCAGGATTCTTAAGATTAGGAATCAGTATTTTTAGGGAAGTAGCTAATACTTCAATATATTAATTATAAGGTTATTATATTTCAGGGATTCGGGTTACAACAAAGACAATGTTGTTCATGGTGTATTGCGTGTTTGTTGTGTACATTAATCATCATCATATGAAGTTATTCATATCGTGAAGAATATAATAATATAATATAAAATGTGGGAGAAAAAAATCCTTGCAAACATACATTGGTTTAAGTTTGGTTTGTTATGAAGTGACCTCGTCAACTAAAATGTTTCTTTCATTGAATACAATTTGTTATTTCAGTTAGAGTAAAATTAATTAAATTAATTAATAATATTGACAGACATATTACATGATTTTTATTAACAGATCAAAAATGAAAAACTGCCAATGCCATTCATTTTAGTCAGTTTTACATCAAGACTAAAGGGTCAGTGTATAACTGACTAAAATTAATGAGTGACATTGACAATATTAAACAAAACTAAAAAATAAATTTAAATTAATCAAATGAAAACTATATTTAACAAGACAATTGTCAAAAGACAGAAACTGTTTATCTACTCAACCGAAAAACCAAAAATTACTACAAGTTTAGAAAACGGCACCAACTAAATTTTGCACCAGACAACTAAATATCTGTCATTAGCCACTGGTTAATAAATTGTTCGCTTTCACTAATATATTTTAACTGCATGTTGTGTCCTATAACTGCTTTAGTTCGCCTACACACTATGACACTTTGACAGAGCATTTGACAGGAAAGACTCATTGTATAAGCTCATTTATGCCATGGAAAGAGCTGTTCTAGATGTAAATAAAGCAGAAATACAGCAAACAGTACTGTAGGACAGTTGTGGTTTCCCTCTCATCTTGACAGCACACTATTCCCATTTATATCAATGAATTTGCATAGTTATCTGACACATTGTAAAAACTGCAGTGTGTAAATAGCCTAACTCACTGTCGCATGGCTGGGAGCTCTCTCTCTTTCTTTCTCTAACACCCATATGCAATATACCACTGTTTTGAATAACCATACACTATAAAGGTAAAGAAACGCAGTGTGTCGTGACCAAGTTATATCACATCGCCCAGGTCTCTGCTGGCTCTCAGCCCTATGATACACCACAGTTACCAGAAAACTCCATTAGCACACTCAGCCTTTGGAACCTCTGCACTTTTCTAGGTCACTTAGGATGTCCCGTTCAAGAGAGCATCTTTCAACTCATGCCCTCGGTAGCGTCTTTGGGACATATCGGACCGTACTGGACCCCAAGGTCTCAATGGAGCAGATGGCTCAGATTGCACTGGTGTCATTTGTTTATAAACACATTTGGAAAGCCAGAGACTACTGGGGGCTGGGCAGGGCTGTAGGCTTCCATTATTAATGAGCGCTGCCTTCCTCCAGGAGAAGAAGCTCACGTTTCAGAAATAGCTGATAGCATGATGGATGTTGCTGTTTGCTTTTCCATTTATTTTACATATCACATTAATAGGTTGAAAAAGAGCAAGAGAGACATGCAACCAGCCCCAGAACACACAACACTATGAATGGATATCATAAGAATTTAATGATTCTGGTTCAACTTACGATTCCACTTAACGATCATGGATCCTTAACTTTATATTACGCAACAATATTTCATAGCGATTACACTGTTTTACGTCTCATGAACCTTGCTTAAAAAAAAGTGAATGAATCAAATGATACGACCAAGTAATCATGCGTGCGGTTCATTGAGTGAATCAAATGTTAATTCTGAAAGCGTGCAATTGGTTCAAGTAGGTAAATGGGCCGTTTCAGACGGATGAGTTTGTTTGTAACTCATTTGAAAGTCGTTTTGACAGATTCAGAGAAAATAATCATTTCACAACTCACTTAATACCGAATTGGACTTCATTGGTCACATTATACATTGCTGTTCAAAAGTCCGTGGTAAGCACATTTTCTTAATACTTTAAAGACATTTCTAAAGTTACAAAAGATTATCATTTCAAATAAATGCTATTCCTTTCAACTTTCTACTCAAAAGAATCATGAGAAAAGCCATCACAAAAATAGAAAAACGTTTTCAACATTTATAATAAGAGATATGCTTCTGAGCACCAAATCAGCATATTAGAATGATTTCTGAAGGATCATGTGACACTAAATACTGGAGTACTGGCTGCTGAAAATCAGGGGTGATTCTAGAATTTCATTTTAGGGGGGCTCAGCCCCCAATGAGGGTATAGAATTAATATATATATATATATATTAGGGGTGCTCCGATTGATCAGCTACCGATCACTATCGGCCGATAATCACGTTGGGATGATTGATCGGCGGTCTCTAAAAAGGCAAATCTCAAAAAAAACTATCTCAAGCTGATGACGCTGCCGTGAGAGGTTTGGCACGACATGCAGCGACACTGTCTCAGTCTCTGTCCGGCACGGGTGAAATAATTATAATGCTAAAGGTGAGGTACTCACCTTCATATTTCTTCATTAAATAACTTATAAATTAATTTATAAGTTATAAGTAACACAGCGTGAGTGAATCACCGCACGCTCTCTCTCTTTCTCTCTCAAAATGTGCAAATGGCTTCAAATCACCACATCGCTTCTGTCTATAAGCCAGCTGCACACTGCACAGTTGACACAGGAATTGTCACTTGCACAATCGAGGCAGTGTCACATCGTCACTAAAGTTTATAAATTGCATTTTTTTTTAAATTCTTGCCAATGTTTAACCATTCAGCGCTCGCGCGCTCTCCTGGAGACCGTGCGCTCATGCACACTCGCAGCGCACACACATAATGCCAGGTTCATATTTCTCCGTTTGCAGTGCATACGTGGTGCGTATTATTTCCGCCCTCATGTTAACGGATTAAAGTGTGCACATTGCACACGGTTGCGGTCTGGTAGTGCGCTCCAGGAGCGGTGTGTCTGCAGCAGTACAGAGATTGTTTCCGCACGAGAGTCTATGTTTGCTACGCTGCAAGCACTGAATTAAAGTAACAGTGCATTGTTTGCAGTAAATATGAACATGGACTGACACGAAAATGTAGTAATTACACCATAAATGCATATTGTTAAAGTCTACTGTGTTTCACAGTCAACACATATGGTTTTTTGGCTAAAAGAGCACTTTTAGATAAACAAGGCAATAATAGATGGCACTCGTGGAGGTAGGAAAACAAAGTTCTTTATGAACCGCAGGATTGCGTGTAATAAAAATGTCAATGCAAAAGGAAAGGCAGTAGAGCTGACTATTTCTGTCAATGGTAAGTTTGTGATAACGTAAGAAAAGTAGTTTAAATGTTTTGCCATTTGCTTGTGCAACTTACTATATAAATCTAGAAGTAAATGGCAAAAGTAAAAAGCATTGAATAATGTGTTTCTTATATTTATTGTGTTTAACATGTCTGTGAACGATTGTATTACTGTACTGCGTAAAAAAAGAATCGCAATGCTGAAAAAACATTTTCAGTGACAATGTTTGGATTTGAAATCAAAATAATGGATAAATGTTGTGTTTGTGGTAAACAGCCACGGATCAGTAGCGGACTCCTGTGTGAAAGCAGTCAGTGCTGCTTCCCCTCTCACAAGTCACCTAAGAGTGGAAAAAATGAAATTCAGGCCCTAAAAAAATCCTGCTTGGAGTATCACTATAAATGGTTATAAATGATAAAAAGAAGGCTTTAAAAAGATCGGTATCGGTAGATACTGCTTTCTGTGATCGGCCTCAAAAATCCTGATCGGAGCACAATATATATAGCCTAATAAAAAATGTTTGACTAATAGGGGTGGTATACTAAACTTATTGCAGTATTTCACTGTATTGCATAGATAAGTATAACATATAACTGAATGAACCATATACAAGTCTTCATGATCTCTCTCAGACACACCCACACACACACACACACCTGTTTACTGTACAAACTAAATTTTACTGTAGTCATTAGTACAACCCTCTTTCCTTAGCTCAAGTATGTAAACCTCTTTGCCACATGCACTAGAATGTGTATTACATTGAATGTTAACTTTTCAAATGAAAATGGCAACATGGCCGTTTTATAAAGTATGCGTTCATATGTGCTTCATTTTCACTGGAGGAAACAGCTGCGGTGTGATGAGGAGTGAACGCAGCGAAACCTCAGGCAACGGTAGATGGAGAACCGATTGCTCCCCCATGATATTTTGTAAACTGTATTTATGACAAAAGAACTGCACAGATGCAGATATTATAGCAATCTATCAATAAACACACACCTTGTCCTCTGTTTCTCGCTCTGCGCCGCTACGGTCTGCGGATTGAAAAAGAACGCACTGAAAGACGAGGAGGAGCCGATTGAAGTCTGCTGCCGTTTTCAAATTAAATTTAAAGGGGACTGAGGCGATCACGAATTTGTGTACAGTTTATGGAGCTGATCGCAAAATTTAGGGGGGCTGAGTAGTCATTTTTAAAATACACCAAAATAGAAAACAGTTATTTGAACTTGTAAAACATTTTACTGTATTTTTGCTCATTAAATATAGCCTTGGTGAGCATAAGAGACATCTATTAAAAATAAATAAATATCTTACCAAACCCAAACTTTTGAAAAGTAGTGTAATTCCCTATAGGCAGTGGCAGGAAAAGCTATCCAGGTTATTTACTAAGTACCATTAATAGAAATTAAATGCCATAAACCACCCGAACATAAAAAAAAATCCAATGAAAACTCACCATGTAAAAGTACGAGAGGCAGCAGCCGATGGCCCAGAAGACCGAGCCAGTTTTCACTGATTTCACCTGTGTGGAGAGGACGCACTTAAGTTAATTCCACTAATCCCAAACAAAGGGTCTGATACCATCACCTCAAACAAAGCCAAGATGACGAACACTCAGAGATAAGAAAGAGACCAAGGAAATTCAATGTTTAAGTCAGGCTTGACAGCAAAGTCCTTGGCGTTTCAGCTGACAGTGAGCTCCAGAGAGAAGAGATGGGCTAAAAATCACAGCGCCAAAAGAGACAAAGTATGCTGCCACTGCATCCGTTCCAGCTGTCTTGTCGTTCAGCTGAAAAAACGTGATGAATGTCTATCAAGGTTAATTCATCATTTCAACAGTTCGGGACAGCGCAACACTTGCGGAAATGTTTTTTTTCATCATTTTAGAACGGTTCTCAATGGGCATCATAGTCCTCATGACTCATGCGCTATATTCGAAGTCCTTTGAAGTCAAATGATAACTGTTATGAACAGGCAAGTTATTCACTGATAATCTTCTCTTCCACTGAGCTGTTACCTTGAGAACCACTGTAAGAAAGAATTTAACCAGAGAACTTGGAATATACAGATTCATGAACAAATAATTGAGATCAATTTTGTAATCTGAATCAAGTGATTTACTGAAAGAATGTGACTCAACAGAACTAGAGAACCGGATCACTTAGATTAAGGATTCATTGATTTTACTCAAAATAACGGAATAGTATTCAGATTCATGAACAAATGATTCACATGTTTCTGACTCAAAAGAATTCAATAGCTACTACAGATGTCATTATTAACAGTAAATAACGATGAATGGCTATCAAATGGCTTCAGAAGACTTGGTAAATGACACAAAAGTTATACAGTTGCATTATGATTCATTTCATATTAAATTCGTTAGTTTTGATGAACGACGATGAATTAACGTACACAAACAAACTACTCACCCATAAGTAGTAGGTAAACTGCAAGGCAAAAATGGCGATGCCCTCATTGTCAAACGAGCCGGCCACAGAGCGTGATATGTAGCCTGGTACGATAGCGATGAAACACGCCGCCAGCAGGCCGGCACCCTGGTTCCACAGCTCCCGCGTCAATAGGAAGGTAGAAATGGCAGTCAGGCCACTGAAAACCGGGGCCAGAAACACGCAGACATCACGTATGTGCACCGTCACATGAAGCAGATTCAGTATGTAGTGGATCAGGCCCGCAGTCATCATCAGACCAGGATACACCTGCAAAAGACAAGATATGGGAGATGCTATTAGTTG
>NW_015505467.1:4037-10313 GCF_001515645.1 Sinocyclocheilus grahami | reverse complement strand
CACACACACACACACACCTGTTTACTGTACAAACTAAATTTTACTGTAGTCATTAGTACAACCCTCTTTCCTTAGCTCAAGTATGTAAACCTCTTTGCCACATGCACTAGAATGTGGATTACATTGAATGTTAACTTTTCAAATGAAAATGGCAACATGGCCGTTTTATAAAGTATGCGTTCATATGTGCTTCATTTTCACTGGAGGAAACAGCTGCGGTGTGATGAGGAGTGAACGCAGCGAAACCTCAGGCAACGGTAGATGGAGAACCGATTGCTCCCCCATGATATTTTGTAAACTGTATTTATGACAAAAGAACTGCACAGATGCAGATATTATAGCAATCTATCAATAAACACACACCTTGTCCTCTGTTTCTCGCTCTGCGCCGCTACGGTCTGCGGATTGAAAAAGAACGCACTGAAAGACGAGGAGGAGCCGATCGAAGTCTGCTGCCGTTTTCAAATTAAATTTAAAGGGGACTGAGGCGATCACGAATTTGTGTACAGTTTATGGAGCTGATCGCAAAATTTAGGGGGGCTGAGTAGTCATTTTTAAAATACACCAAAATAGAAAACAGTTATTTGAACTTGTAAAACATTTTACTGTATTTTTGCTCATTAAATATAGCCTTGGTGAGCATAAGAGACATCTATTAAAAATAAATAAATATCTTACCAAACCCAAACTTTTGAAAAGTAGTGTAATTCCCTATAGGCAGTGGCAGGAAAAGCTATCCAGGTTATTTACTAAGTACCATTAATAGAAATTAAATGCCATAAACCACCCGAACATAAAAAAAAATCCAATGAAAACTCACCATGTAAAAGTACGAGAGGCAGCAGCCGATGGCCCAGAAGACCGAGCCAGTTTTCACTGATTTCACCTGTGTGGAGAGGACGCACTTAAGTTAATTCCACTAATCCCAAACAAAGGGTCTGATACCATCACCTCAAACAAAGCCAAGATGACGAACACTCAGAGATAAGAAAGAGACCAAGGAAATTCAATGTTTAAGTCAGGCTTGACAGCAAAGTCCTTGGCGTTTCAGCTGACAGTGAGCTCCAGAGAGAAGAGATGGGCTAAAAATCACAGCGCCAAAAGAGACAAAGTATGCTGCCACTGCATCCGTTCCAGCTGTCTTGTCGTTCAGCTGAAAAAACGTGATGAATGTCTATCAAGGTTAATTCATCATTTCAACAGTTCGGGACAGCGCAACACTTGCGGAAATGTTTTTTTTCATCATTTTAGAACGGTTCTCAATGGGCATCATAGTCCTCATGACTCATGCGCTATATTCGAAGTCCTTTGAAGTCAAATGATAACTGTTATGAACAGGCAAGTTATTCACTGATAATCTTCTCTTCCACTGAGCTGTTACCTTGAGAACCACTGTAAGAAAGAATTTAACCAGAGAACTTGGAATATACAGATTCATGAACAAATAATTGAGATCAATTTTGTAATCTGAATCAAATGATTTACTGAAAGAATGTGACTCAACAGAACTAGAGAACCGGATCACTTAGATTAAGGATTCATTGATTTTACTCAAAATAACGGAATAGTATTCAGATTCATGAACAAATGATTCACATGTTTCTGACTCAAAAGAATTCAATAGCTACTACAGATGTCATTATTAACAGTAAATAACGATGAATGGCTATCAAATGGCTTCAGAAGACTTGGTAAATGACACAAAAGTTATACAGTTGCATTATGATTCATTTCATATTAAATTCGTTAGTTTTGATGAACGACGATGAATTAACGTACACAAACAAACTACTCACCCATAAGTAGTAGGTAAACTGCAAGGCAAAAATGGCGATGCCCTCATTGTCAAACGAGCCGGCCACAGAGCGTGATATGTAGCCTGGTACGATAGCGATGAAACACGCCGCCAGCAGGCCGGCACCCTGGTTCCACAGCTCCCGCGTCAATAGGAAGGTAGAAATGGCAGTCAGGCCACTGAAAACCGGGGCCAGAAACACGCAGACATCACGTATGTGCACCGTCACATGAAGCAGATTCAGTATGTAGTGGATCAGGCCCGCAGTCATCATCAGACCAGGATACACCTGCAAAAGACAAGATATGGGAGATGCTATTAGTTGCAATCGAATGCGAAATTGATCAACTAGAAGTTTGGCTGCAGCAATTTGAGAAAAAAAAAACTAATAAAATCAGGATTTGTAAGAAAGGTACGATAGCGATGAAACACGCCGCCAGCAGGCCGGCACCCTGGTTCCACAGCTCCCGCGTCAATAGGAAGGTAGAAATGGCAGTCAGGCCACTGAAAACCGGGGCCAGAAACACGCAGACATCACGTATGTGCACCGTCACATGAAGCAGATTCAGTATGTAGTGGATCAGGCCCGCAGTCATCATCAGACCAGGATACACCTGCAAAAGACAAGATATGGGAGATGCTATTAGTTGTAATCGAATGCGAAATTGATCAACTAGAAGTTTGGCTGCAGCAATTTGAGAAAAAAAAATAACTAATAAAATCAGGATTTGTAAGAAAGTGTGCAAACATTACTAAATATTTGATTGGCCCCAAGACAGAGATAATGAGAAGTTTAGCCCAAGCACACCCTTAGGAGCCTGGTAATCAATCGTATTAAAGGAATGGTTCACCCAAAAATGTCTCTCAACCACCCTCAGGCCATCCAAGGAGTAGATGCGTTTTTTTTTTTATCAGATTAGATTTGGAGAAATTTAGCATTACATCACCAATGGATCCTCTGCAGTGAATGGGTGCCATCAGAACAAGCTAAGAAGTTGATGAAAAACATCATACTAATCAACACGACTCCAGTCCATTAATTAACATCTTGTGAAGTGAAAAGCTGCTTGTTTTTTCCAAACAAATCCATCACTGACAAATCCATCAAGATGTTTTTAACTTCAAACTGCTGGTGTCCTCCATCCATGATATTGCTTTTTCCAGTGGAAAAAGTTATCTGAACCAGGAGAGAAATATGCACAGATCAAGCAACGTTTACAAATCCACAACAGTTATAAACAAATGCATTGGTGGATTTTGAGTTCAAAAAGAATTAGGGGTTAAGGAAAAAAGAAAATCCTATTTAAAGAAACGAAATGGCTGAAGTATTGAAAGAAATGACTCGCTGGTTTGCTGCTCTGTTTCATCAATTTTACTGCTGCCATATGTCTATGCTGGAAGGAAGAGAAAGCGCTCCGACACAGAGACAGTCCGTCAGGAACGGCTCATTAGAACTAGGAAACCAGTTTTGGATATAATGAAGGCAAAGCAGCCCAAACGACGTAACAGCCAACGTGATGTCTGCCCCTCTTACCCCCAAAGAAAAACACACTACTCCAGTAGGGTTGTGACGGTGAGGTAGTTCAATAAGAGTTTTCCCTCTTTTCCTCACTTTCCTTCACTTTTAAATAGCTTGTAAATGCGGTGTGCCCATTTTACTTTCAAATTGCGGCAATTCGGATTAAATCAATTCTTCGTTTTAATTTTCCCGCTCTTCCTCGCTTTTAAATAGCTTAAAAGCACCGTGCGCATTTTACTTTCACTTTCGAATTAGCGGCAGTTCGGCATCAATTGCTTGAGTGCAACAACAAAATACAACATCAAACTCACTTTAGCGTATATATAAAACATAGAACTTCTATTAACAAAACAAATAAAAATACTCCATGCTATAGGGCAAGCTATGCCTAATATAAAATAACAAATAACTTACATAAAGTTTAATAGGTATACAAAACTGGAAATAAGTAAACATGTATAATATATAACCAAATAAATAATAAACATATAACATTAGCAAAACAAATGTCAAATAAAATAAATAAATGACACCGTTTAAATAAAGTAAAAATCAGCTAACATTGTGGCACCAATTAAATAAACTTCCAAAATCACCTTAGATAAACGGCAAAAGTCAACAGGCTTTTCAAAATCCAAAATATTGCCAAACAGGTGCTTTTGCATCTAGTTTCGAAACTAAATCATCCGCGATCGTCTTTGTCTGTCTCACCTCACTCTTCTTGTCAGTCAGCTCGACTCACTCTCCTCACTGGAGAAATGAAATCTGATCTGTGATGCGACTGTCGTTCGGCACGCTGCATTGAGTAGCCGTGTTCAGTTTTTCATTGTAGTGTCTGTTCTTTTACTGAACTAAATCAAAACGACGGTGGGGGTCGGTGACGCGGTGGGCAAGTGACGTAACCGGTGTTGCGGCTTAACACTGGTATCACCGTCAACACAGTCCATCGTGGCAAGCCTAATTCCCACCCTGTCTTTCATCTCTCATGCGATGAGCGGTGTCTGCAGGCCGTGCTGGGAACAGACCAGCCTGCACTGAAGGCCGTATAACAACTGCTTGAACTGTACACAACAACAGATGCTGTTCTCTGCCTCCTGCAGCCCCCCTACAGCTCCAACACCAGAGCTGTCAGATTCCAAACGCTAGCCAAACTTTCTCCAGCCAGGGAAAGAGCTCATTAGGTTCAGCAGCATTGCACTTCTCAGTGACAGGGAGTGTTAAAGGGGGTGGCCTTATTTAGGGACGAAAGATGCTGTTTTCAAGCAGAAATCATCCGGAGGCTGTCTGTCCATAGGCGCTTGCACATAAACAGCCTCTGGCATGAATTTAACTGCATTCCGATACCGATAACAGAAAAAATGAGCCGATATGGGCCGATACCGATATGGTGGCCGATATATCGTGCATCCCTAGCATCTGGCATGAATTTAACTGCATTTTTTTTATATAGAGGTCATAGGTTAACAAGAACCGTTGTCAAAATGCAGACAAAACAGATCTAGCAATTTACAGAGCTGTAACATTACTGGAAAAGTTCTGCATTGATGCTATATGTGAACAATGCTGCAGCATTAACGGTTCGAGGAACAAGGTCAGAGCGCTATGATGCGAGAAGTCTGCTGTCAAAGAAATAGAGCTAACCACAAAGTTTGCAAGAAGCGGAAATTATTCCATGTGACTCGGCATCACAAACGACTGTATAAAACAAACATTCGGCATGGGAATGCAGCAATAATGTGGACATCATGCATTCAACTACAAATAATTGGTGTAGAAGTAATTCTGGATTAGGAAGTGAAAGGAATTGTCAAGAAACGACAATTGATTTTAAATGATAGACTTGTGGATGGCAGAAAGTGGTATAACAGTTCACTTGTTTTTTAACGTATAAATTAAGATGCATCAATCTTGATTTTAAATGAAACATTTGTGTTAGTCAAGAATTGAAAACGAAAAAGAAAATATGGTAAAACTACAATAAGGTTATATTATTATATCTATATATATTATATATGGTATTTACATGAACTTCAACTAACAATGAACGGAGAAATACTCCTACAGCATTTATTAATCTTATTTAATAATTTTTGTATTTTATTTTTTAAATACAATTTAATGTACTATGAACAAACATTTTGAGATATTATTTTTGTTTTAAACAATAAAAGATAAACTATTGAACAAATAATTAAAAAAAGACTAATAAACGTTGTTAGAAAATATATAGGTCATAATGAGACCTTATTGCAAAGTGTTACCAGAAAAATAAAACTAAAGAACCAGAAGAAAAAAGGTTAAAGACTACAAAAAAAAAACAAAAAAACAGGCAGACTTACCGTCCCTCCCACTATTCTGCCCAGTGGGTACCAGGCCCTCTCATCAAACCAGTTGAGAAACTCGTAAAAGCCATTAGTTGTGAGATGATGAGTTGATCTGTAGTTGAACCTTTAGACAAAAAAGAACAGAATAGAACATAGTCACTTCTAATGGGGGGAAAACAGCATTTTATCAACATTGGCCTGTCACAATGTGTTTGATGGCTAGAAGAGGTACGTGTGTTAAGACACTTCCTAAATGACAGATTAAATACTCAACTGCCAATCATCACCGGTGCCAAAGCACAAAGCCCACAACAAGAACATCCACTGGAAAGCACTTAAACGGTTAACAACCAACAGAAATATAGATTTAATAAGATGGAAAAAAGACGTTTCAGTTATTTAATCTTGAAGGACAAGTATTTCCAAGGACAAGAATTGTTGACTCACTGTGTTCAGTGCACACAGACAGAAAGACACCTGTTCAATCAGTCATGCATACTTGAACAAGGATTTCTGCTGATTTTCCTTTAGGCCAGTTTTCTGCCGCAAGATGAATAAATAAAATAAACTCAATTATACAGAGTTGTATTTTGGACACTTAGAACAAATCACTTGCTATTTTTATTTATATATATATA
>NW_015505467.1:2772-3852 GCF_001515645.1 Sinocyclocheilus grahami | reverse complement strand
AAAATCCTCGACTTCATTTTGCTCGCGTCGACTAACCGGCAAAATACCGGAAGTGGCGCATTTCACGGACGAGAATCCATAAAACACATTATTAGACTGTTTCCCAAGGCTGCATGATATATTAAACCCATTTAAAAATCATAAGCATAATTGTGAATTCACAAACGCTACGATTTAATTAACTAATTATATGCGATGCAGTTCTAATACATTATATGCGCTTTAATTATTTACATGTGTGTAAGTTAAGTACATGCGTCACACAGCGGCTCCATTCACAGTAGTTCCACAGGAACTGTTATCATTTGCATGTGTGGAGCGTCTCAAACTCCATCTCTGCATGTTGTTGTGAGTTTGGGTTTATTATAACGTTCATCTGGGAACGCAACGTGCGCCATTTCATCAGATTTGTAAGGTAAATCATTTATAAATCTACGCAAACTCAGGAGAATACATCGGTTTCAAAATAAAAGCTCAAACCCTCACTCTGAGTTTACACGTTTTGATGTCTACATATTCTTTTAATTGCAGTGGCTAAAGCATTTCTGTCCTAAAGAAATGACCAAATATAAAAAATTAAGTGGACATTTGAATTAAATGGTGCTTGGTCAATATTAACTCTTTCCCCGACATTGACTAGTTATCTTGTCTTTTAGAAGACAACGCTTCCCCGCCAAAGACGAGATTTTACGGCTTTTCGTGTTTTCACTGTTATACACTAGGGGGCGCTATTACACATCTTCTGAACGAGTACAAAACCTCCCAAACAAAAACACATGTGTACAGGACGGAGAAACTAGCGATCTCTTATGTAAACAGTTGCATATGAAAAATAATGCGATCATCAGCAATGGCAGCATATAAATGAAAACTGCATAATGTTACGGAGTAAAATGTTGATCCAAGAAGTGGTATATGTCTGTGCAAGCATTGGAGGTGTTGATAGAAGCAATTTACTGGATTTATGCTTTGATAATCGTACTGAATATTACCCAGATGTAGTTTGATAAAAATGTGATTTTCTCACCGTTTTAATCAAAATTATGCATTTTTATGAAACCTACCTATATTCAAGTGTTG
>NW_015505467.1:0-1005 GCF_001515645.1 Sinocyclocheilus grahami | reverse complement strand
ATACTTTGCGCAAATGAAAATTAGGCTCTGAGGAAGAGACAAGTGAAGGCTAGTCAATCACTCAGCCAAAACACCGAAAATGAAAAAATGATTCTGAGAAAACTAATGTGATGTACTGTGATGTGATTTAGGACCTCATGACAGCACAACCTATTAAAACGAACAACGGCTAACCCTCACAGCCTCAGTTTCATTCACGTAAAATATTGCATCGGCCTGGGCTAGGCTCCATCAAATACTCCTCTCTTATTGGAAGTTTACAGCTCTAGTGGATTCCTGATTGCTGCTATTGTAATGCAAGTAGATTGTGTCCAGTGGGATAGAAAAGCATTACTTCTGGATTTATTTAATCAGATTCTGCATGCATGGCAAATGTCAGCACACGGCCTGCCATCAGATTAATGTCCTCCTCACTATTTTGTAATACAGCCGTCTCACTGGCAAGAAACACTCAGCGTTAACAGGAGAATCTGGCAACCCGACGCTTGAGTAGGAGGAACGGCAGAACTGTGAATCACGCGTATTTAAAGACCCCTTTAAAGCACACAAACCCTCCATCAGTGACCCTGGCTGCTAACTGATACCACAACCTGCTAGCTTCCATTCCCGCCTCGCTGACCTTTCTTCCCTCTCTAGAGAGGCTAAAGATTCGGGAACCTTTACTGGCATGGTCAAACTCTCCATCACGATCTGATATCTGAACCGGGTCCTTGGCATTCACAGAGCACTGCAATGTCCTTTCTGCAAGGAGGCAACATGAACACACCAGCAAAAGCAAATGATACCCTTGTTGTCAGGTGTTATTGCAGATTTGAGATATTTTACTGAAATGCAATCTTTTTGTTTCCATTCAAGCAGACAGAAAATGTACTCGAATGCCTATTACCTACACAAATAGCTGCCCAGGGATGCTGTTATGAAGATGCCCATCGAGTAAACAGACTTGCATTAAAGAGACTTTGGTTATACGCTGCTAAAAGTTGAATATGTATTCAATTGATGGCT
>NW_015505466.1:1126366-1126579 GCF_001515645.1 Sinocyclocheilus grahami | reverse complement strand
AAAACAAGGGGAGTCCGCTTTTAGTTATTATGCCGCCCACAGTTGTCACATTTAAATGCAGACTCAAAACCCATCTGCTTAGCTGTGCATTTATTGAATGAGCGCTGTGCAACGTCCGAACTGATTGCACTATATTTTATGTATAATCATTTTCTATTCTTAACTGTTTTAAATTCATTTTAAACCTCTTAAATCAATTTTAAAACATTTTCT
>NW_015505466.1:1125434-1126000 GCF_001515645.1 Sinocyclocheilus grahami | reverse complement strand
TTCTTGTTGGTGACATATGCACGGCTTCTCTAGTCATTGAGCTGTATTAAACTCCACCCCCTGTAGAACTCCTTTACCCACCTCCACTTTTGAGTGCAACACCCCCATCTCAACAACCAACCAAAACAACGGCCGAAACGTAGAAACAAGACTTTTCCCCCAAACAATTGATTTTGTTCGAATGTACAAAAAATCCGCCACTACTTCCTCGTGACTACGGCTACGCTACACCCTTGTGATCGAAGAGCGACTGTTCAGGATAAACTCAGTCAGGATAAAAGCAGTTATCGCAGGCTTTCCTAGATCTGCGACCAATACCAGGTTTGACAGCACGGTTGACGGAACTACTGCAACATCTTGTTGATCAAAACATTATCTGCATGGACCAACAGAATCAGCTTCAACAATCCAATTTGTCTGAGCCTCAGGCACTCTGCAATTTTTCAATAAATAACTCTTCGGGGGATCTGAACCATAAACCGAAAATTGAAACTGAAATCGAAATTGCATAAGGCCTGGATAGTCGTGGATTAAAACAGTCCAGATTCTAGGAAACGGCGACAACA
>NW_015505466.1:1124044-1124565 GCF_001515645.1 Sinocyclocheilus grahami | reverse complement strand
GCACATACCTATTCATTTAAGAAAATTATTAAACATTTGACTGAAACATTCTGCAGCATGGCTTTTCCTGACAAAGAACATGGAAAACAGACACTCACGCACAAAACTTTTGCAATCACACACGACAATACAATACGAATTGTGATGTTAAAATGAAACCGCTGTTCAGAACAGCACTAACAAATCATAGAAAGATAAAAACACAACAATTTTCATAGTGCTACAACTAAGGCTCAAGCTAATTTTTGTTTGGTCTGGTTTCAGAGTCGGCCTACTACAGTGAAAAACTTTGTGGTTTATACAGTACGTGTCTTCACAATGGAGTAATTAGATGTTAAACCTGTTTAACAGTAACAAGGCAAGGCAAGTTTATTTATATAGCACATTTCATACACAGTGGTAATTCAAAGTGCTTTACATAAAAGAAAAGAAAATATTAACAATAAAACAATGAAATTAAAAACTTTGAAAATGTATTAAAATTGATTTAAGAGGTTTAAAATGAATTTAAAACAGTTAAG
>NW_015505466.1:1114158-1117126 GCF_001515645.1 Sinocyclocheilus grahami | reverse complement strand
CAAATAAGTTTACACACAATTTCCTTAAAGATTATATGGGCAAACTAACTTGTTAAAGAAAGGAAAAATGTAAACGATTCCACTTTGAGTCTGAAAGGGTTAGTGTGTGTAGTAGGGACAAATGATAACCCTTTGTTTAAAATATTCTCTTCAGACTCAGACAAGATATGATCAGTGAGGTTTAAAATTAAATTATTCTCTGTCAATGTCTGGCGATCCTTTTATTTACGTTTTTGTTTTTTATTATTGTCCAAAATCAAAACTCAGTCCAACCATGCTAGTTGGATATTTACATGTGACCATATAAAGCACATTTCTGTCAAAACATTTTCACATTGTATTTTTTAAAATAATGTTACTTGTGGTTGCATTGAAACAAATACAGCAGACAGAACATTTTAATTGCGCATGAACTTCAATCTGAGGGGGTATACTCAGAGGGGAATTAACCTTCTGCATCTTTCTAATTAAAATGTCTGCCATGATCAGATGAGAGTGACCCTTATCTGCATGTTGTGCTAAAATGCTAATCCTGTCAAATGCAGATGGTAAAAGAGACGACAGGCAACTTTAAATGGAGGTTCAGTATGCTGACTGAGAAAGAGAAAACACAACATTTTTGTCATACATATTTTGTGCAATAAAAATAGATCCAAAATAATGAGTGGAGGATGATAATGGAAATTCTTACACTCAGTATGCTAATGAACAGTTGTTTATACAGCATTGTTCATTGAAGATAAAGAGGAATTTTTCATAATAATTTCAAGTGCAGTCAGATGCAAAAAAATTGGCACCTCATTGTGCGTCTGTTGAATGTATTGTGCTCTTAGAAATTAATTGTTCCTGTGAAAGATATTGCTGCTTACTTATAAGCAGGGGTTAAATTGGGATTTGTTATGTGGGGGGGCTCCATGGTATCGAGCTTATATATATATATATATATATATATATATATATGTGTGTGTGTGTGTGTGTGTGTGTGTGTGTGTGTGTGTGTGTGTGTGTGTTTGATTTATATGATTTATGATTTATTCTGAAGCCATATTCTCATCAGTTTTCTATCAGCTGTGACATATAAATCTGCGTGCTTTTATATTTTATCCAAGGGCATTTTTTTTTACCTTTATAGAGGACATTTTCCCACTACCCTTTCGAAAAAGAAGTTTATTCAAGTGTGCTGTTAGTATACTTCTTTTAAACTAAAAATAGGAAAGTATACTTTTAGTCTACTATTTATGTACTTCTCAGAAATGGGCTTTATGTACTTCTCAGAAATATACTAAAATGACATTTAAGTATTCTTGACTTATACTGAGGAAAAAGTCTAAATATATTTGTATACTAAAATGACATTAAGTATTCTTGACTTATACTGAGGAAAAAGTCTAAATATATTTGAGCTATACTTGTGCTCCTAGAATCCGTGTTTTCATTGTTATACGGTAGGGGGCGCTAGTACACATTTTCTGTACAGAATTTCCAAAAATCACAAGGTGAAGAAGAAACCGAAACAACAGATGCTCCCACATGTAATCTAACACCTTCATCGGACATAAAACAGCAACAAAACTGTGTAACCTTATGGAATAAAATGTCGACCAATGAAGAGGTAATAATGACTGTCAAGCTTTGGGGTGTTGATCAACTCTATCTATGTTTTGATTATCATCCTGAATCCAATTCATAGTCTTTTTTCAGCTTTTAGTTCAAAATGTTGTTTATTTCTTTATTTTTTATTTATGAAACTTATCCACATTCAAGTGTTTAAAAAAAGAATGCATGAAGCTAGAATAAAATGTTTTTGTTTACAAGCAGATACCCTGTTCTTTGAATTTGGGGTGTTGATCAACTCTATCTATGTTTTGATTATCATCCTGAATCCAATTCATAGTCTTTTTTCAGCTTTTAGTTCAAAATGTTGTTTATTTCTTTATTTTTTATTTATGAAACTTACCCACATTCAAGTATTTAAAGAATGCATGAAGCTAGAATAAAATGTGTTAGAAAACACTCTCTGTCTTTCTGTTGATTCCAGACATGCCTTACCCCTCCTTTTTCTCCCTCTCTCTCATTGAGTTCTAAAAATGCTACAAGTATCTCATTAGCAAACTATCAGTATACCTATAAGTTCACTTTTAATATAGTTGCAGTACAAGCTAAAAATATTGATGCAAACTAGTTGTGTACTCAAAGTTTACTACTGTTATACTTAAAGTATACTTAAAAGTATAGTTTTATATACTAGAAACTATAAGTTCACTTTTAATATAGTTGCAGTACAAGCTAAAAATATTGATGCAAACTAGTTGTGTACTCAAAGTTTACTACTGTTATACTTAAAGTATATTTAAAAGTATAGTTTTATATATTAGAAAGTGGGCCAATTTAGTCCCAAGGTGTATTGAAATAGTACATTTACAAGTATACTACTAGTACACTGATATTTGTATACTTACTACATAAAGTATACTTAAAAATATACTTGAACTTTAAGTATACTTAATAAAATAAACTTGGTAAGGGTAATCTCATTAATACATTCATTTCAAATTCTTACATTTGATCTATAAATTCAATTATAATTATGTGATTATCTATACGTTATCAAATTAAATCATTTACACTGAAAAATACAACTGCATTAAATAATATTATGAGATTCTTTTAAATATTTTTGAATATACAAACAAGAAATGATGGTGGACATGATACTTTTCAACGAAATTAAAACGCCAGTAGGTGCCAGTAGTGAGCATTTAATGAGTGAGTCATTGAGTCGTTCTTTCAAACGATTCATTCAAATGGCAGATTCATCAGATGTTTATGCATGGGCTAATGAAACTTTGACTCAAACGATTCATTCAAACGGCAGATTCATCAGATGTTTATGCATGGGCTAATGAAACTTTGACTCAAACGATTCGTTCAAACGACAGATTCATCAGATGTTTATGCATGGGCTAAT
>NW_015505466.1:1104368-1108503 GCF_001515645.1 Sinocyclocheilus grahami | reverse complement strand
AAACTTTGACTCAAACGATTCGTTCAAACGACAGATTCATCAGATGTTTATGCATGGGCTAATAAAACTTTGACTCAAACGATTCATTCAAAGGGCAGATTCATCAGATGTTTATGCATGGGCTAATGAAACTTTGACTCAACCGATTCGTTCAAACGGCAGATTCATCAGATGATTATGCATGGGCTATTGAAACTTTGACTCAACCGATTCGTTCAAACGGCAGATTCATCAGATGATTATGCATGGGCTATTGAAACTTTGACTCAACCGATTCGTTCAAACGGCAGATTCATCAGATGATTATGCATGGGCTATTGAAACTTTGACTCAACCGATTCGTTCAAAACACAGAATCAATCAGCAATGAATCGGCTGGTTGCTGTGAGATGCGCTGTGTTTCCGCCTAAAATGTAAGTACCTAATATTATTGTATTTTCTTATTGAACTGTTTATAGAACAATTAAAAGTCGTAATGGTGAAAAGTGAAAACGTTGTGTGATGTTGCCTAACTAACTCTATTTTAAATAAAAATAAAAAATAATAAAAACTTTCCATTTTGAATTTTTACCTCAGGATGCTGAGTTTTAGTGTTGCGCATTTTGATTTCTCCTGGAGAGGCTGCGTGAGCCTAGCCTCAGCAGCGCAACCCTATTCTGTCAATAGATGCATTATATACAGTAGCTATATCCACTATTCGCCACTTACTCTAAATGTAATAAAATCAGAATAATATTTGCATGTTGGTGTTTACATAGTTATTTTTGGTTACTGATGTTTTAATCATGTTACTTGTCTGGCGTTAATGAAGCGTTAATGTCGAGCCCTGGAGTCTCAGCCCCGGACGGCCTCGGCCCAATTTAAACCCTTCTTATAAGGCCTAAATGCAGTGGCATATAGCGTCTGAGTATGCAGGTGCATATGGGCCCCGGCAGTTTGGGGGAACTTTTAATTGAAACGAGGGAACGAATAGAGCCCTCCATGGGCCCGGCCCTTGTCCAACAGCTTATGAGAATTCTCGGCCCGAGTCCGACTGGATACCATTACTTTTTTCTCTCTCTACACAGCTATTAAAATAGTTCAGTTTTGGTTTTTAATGGCAAAGTGGTCATATTTATTTTTGTTTCTTTATTAAGTTGATTTAGAAACATGTTTGGAACATTTTATGTTTGTTAAATTCTAATTTTTGTTATTTACAGGAATGACCAAGCGGCAGCGGCAGACAGTGAGTTGAGCATTATGTTTGATCAATTTAGCCTTCTTAAACCAACAAGACTTGCCTAAAATAAACAGACATAAAACACTTCATGCATTTCACAGTATTAATTTAAACATTTAACCTAGATAAATGAGTGCTGTTAGGCGCATGTCCAATAGTCTGTGCGGAGAATGGAAGCTAAAGCGCGCTTTGCAAGACATGGAGGCGCCAGCGCAATCACCTGCATTTTTTTAATAACAGTGGAAACTAAAAAATATGGTAAAATTTGCTCATAAAGGTAAGAGTATACATAATTCGGAACTGCAAAGGGTCTACTTGTATTTGTGTGCACTCACAATATCAACAAAACCTTGTGCTTTTGTAAAATAAGGAAAACAAACAGGATGTGCTTTCTGTTCTCTTGGTCTTGAGCAGGAGCGCTTCACCGACATAAATATATCTATAGAATGCTTTAAATTACAATTTTAAAATGAAATAATTCAAATCGAAAACAAAAACTCTTTCATTATGTAATCCGTAAAGATGTATTTCTCTCTGAAGGCACGTCGAATGAGGAGATGGCAAGTCAGGTTCTTAAAATTCATTTTTGCAACATTGACTCAGAAAACATTAGTTTATTAACAAATAATTCAAATATCCCCTCACAATCCCTCCCAGTTTAAATCTAGAATAAAGACATCTCTTTAGCCAATCATTTACATAATATATCTCATAACTAGGAATTTCTCCATCAGCAGACTAAACATTAATTGACGAGAGGCTTAGTTGACCAAATATGCATACTTTATATTAGTCAACTGGTCAAAGAAGAACATGCAAATGTTGTTTTAATAAATATTACGACACAAGTTTAATATGAAGCTTTGTTTACAAAAGAAATGTAAACATGTAAACAACCATGAGCCCATAAATTTAAACCATATGTCCACCATGTATTCTGTTTTGCAGTCTGGCTAACCTATTTTCCACAAACGTAACAATATGAGTTATTCCACTGAACAGGGGTTGCTTACCTTAGTAAAGCAGAAAATGCTGTGGGACAGATACCTTTTTACTTGTATGGCAAATTCTATTGAGTTTCTGCCTCTTATATGGTAAGACACTTCTACTTTATATCATTAACTTGTGAGACAGCTAAAGATTACACCAGCTGTAATTTGTATCTATATTGCAGGTGAGTAGTAATATGTCCAAATTCATAGTATTTTGAATGACAATATAGACTTTTGATACTATTTGATATAGTTGATATATTTTGCAGTAAATTTACAGTAAAAAAAAAAAGATATAGATTTGCAGTAAATCTGGGGACCCAAAACTTACTCTTGCCTATGTCACTGTAAAATCCAGCCCTGGATTCTATCAACATTTTTGTGTAGTAGATATTATTATGTATATTAGTGTTTTTTATAGTAACCTTATATAGTAGCCAATAAAAGGGAAGTCATTTTGAAACTGTACTTTGTCAAGCTACACATAATTCAAAGTAATTAAAACAGGCTTTTCATAGTTAGTCACACTAACAAAGGTAACAAAAGGTAACTATATTGTTACATTACAAAACTTAATCAAACATGGTGCTTTGGCAAGTTTCTGCTGGTTGGTAGTAGGTGTTCCTTAGGCAGTTGGTTAGCATCTGCACCTCCACTGGATAACCCCAAATCCCATTACTGCTCATTTGCATACAATTAAACTCACACTTCCAACAGTTGCTATTGCTCATGAAATTGACAAATCTCTGAGGATTCCTCTTGTTGAAGAAAAACCTAGAATAAATAAATTTTAAAGTAGATTAATGATTTGCAAGAATGCCAGAACAGCAAGAGTTTGTGTATGGAGATAACCTAAACACCAGTGCATGTAAAATGACTGAAAATGACTTAAATGCTAATGTTAAGTGAATACTAAGTATAAATGAATCTAATTGGTGTAACGAATCAGCTCATAGGAAATATGAATAATTAACCATAACTAGTTATAATTAATTATGAATATTTTAGATCCGCTGTAGATATGGCTGTGTGCCATACCAATAACTTTGGTATTCAACAGCTTAGAGCTGTGTTCAACAGAGGACTCCTGGAAACAACATTATAAACATATTCATTTATAATGACAAATACTGTATGTTTGGTATAAATCCCCCAAAAAACTATACATTTGACATTAAATGCACTAAAATAAGTGTTTAATGTAAAACATTAATGATTACATTAAGGATTTGTAATGTAATTGTACTAACACCATGCAAAACCCATTAAACACATTACCATCTATACAGCTTCATTGGGCATATGGCGCAACAGTATTGAGCAACAGTCTGCGATTGAATATCCCGATTCTCTCCTAATAATTTTTTTAATAACACTTATTTTACTAACATGCCTTCTTAAATGTGTTTATAGCTGTGTTTATTCACAATACTGTAGACCAGTGGTTCTCAACCTTTTTTTCCACTGGGCCGCACTATGGTAAAAGTGCAAGTCTCACGGGCCGCATGCATATCATTTACATATTATGTCACCAATACAAACCAACCAGGGCCCGGTTCCCCAAAACGTTCTTATCGCTAAGTAGTTCTTAATCTATTCCTTAACCTCTCTCTTAACATTATGGCATGATTCCCGACACGTTCGTACGCTAAGTATATCTTCTGTAAGTCACACTTTCATAAGGTTGGTCTGGACCATTTGTAAGCTCTCTCTTAGCATTGTTTGAGCTCAAGACGCTAGTCGCCGCCACTGTGCAGCAGTCTTTAGAAATCAGCGCAGCGCAGTACAAGTCAAACTATGGTATGTTGACAATGTTGTGGCTCAACAATGATTTTATGTTATGGACATTTTAAGACAAATAATAAAATATGTTCACAATGGATACAGGCCTATTTATGAAGTTGACTTTATTTGGTATCAGAAC
>NW_015505466.1:1099764-1104161 GCF_001515645.1 Sinocyclocheilus grahami | reverse complement strand
GTGATTGATCAGGCGTACATATCGCGAAAGGGATACGCGGCCATAAACGTGCAGGTTATAGTGGACCATAGGGGTGTGATCTCCGACCTGGTGGCAAGGTGGCCAGGCAGCACCCACGACAGTTTTGTCTGGGCCAATTCTGCCGTGGGTGAACAAGCGGAGAGAGAGGGGTTTGGTCAGAGCCTGTTCCTCGGGGATAGTGGATACCCTCTGAGAACATACTTATTCACACCGCTGACCAACCTACAGACTCGGGCTGAAAGAGCCTACAATGTTGCAATTGTCAAGTGTGCAATTGGCATCCGGAAGCTGCGCTTTCGGTGCCTGCACAAGTCGGCAGGAGGACTGCACATGAAGCCTCACAGCTCTTGCGCAGTTACGGTGGCAACGACCATACTCCATAACATGGCTGTGCGTGGAGGCGCACCTATTCCGGAGGGGGAGGAGGAGGAGGTGGAAGCAGATGAGGAGGAAGATGGAGAGGGAGAGGTTGAGGTCCTCTATCCTCCACAGAGGGCTGCCCTGCACGTTGCCGGGGTTGAGGCAAGGCAGCTTTTGATTGCAAATGTTTTTGGTAAGTTCCTCTGACGAGAAGCTTGGTGCCCTTTTTTACGTTGCATCCCCACCATATTCTGTATCTAACTCTCTTTCTCTGTTCATTGTAGATAGGTTGCTTTTTATTGAAAACATTAACCAATGGCAATCAATACCGCATTAAACAGAAGTAACTGCAGCTGCTTGCCAATCAATTCTGATTGTAAAGTACCTTACCATTAATATAAAAGTGTATTACATAATTTTTAGAAGTCGTTAAACCCATGTCAAGAAGCGGCACAAGTGGCACAACGGGATAAGGAGGGTGGATGATTAGCGAGGGATACCCGGTTCGTCTACCCGTCACAACATATCGTGTGAACATATTACTGACAATTTGATAATTTAATTAATAGTCTATATTTTACGGATAACTTAAACTATGTTAAAATAAATGTTACTGGAATAATTTGAGGAATGTTTCATTTGCATAGAACGTGTTGTCTTTCTTAACGCCGTAATGCAGCTTCGCGTGAAGTGGAAAATCGATTCCTGAGCAATCCATTCCAACTAATTCAGCACCTTCACTTGGGACAGCGCCTCTGTAACGTCGAACGTAAGAGGCAGCGTGTTAAGAAGCTTCCTAAGGGACACTTCGGGGAACACACTTAGGAACATAAACAACTTTGGTAAGACATATCTTTCGAGTCTTCTTAGGGATTATAGCCTAAATATTATGATATCTAATCAATTACATTCATTGAAATAAATAAATACATAATTATACTCACCATTAATAAAATGCTTGATGCTGTCGGGAGCTGACCAATTTTGTGAAATTCGGCTCGAAAGGAGTAACAGCGCAATGAGGTTGCGATTGTAAGTTGCAGTCTGTAAGACGCGTGACATTGCAGAAAATGTAAGTTCACAAATGTAGCCTATGTTGATCCAAATATGGAAAGCACTTTCGAATTTAATAATCTGAGGTTCTCTCCAGAGATGTTTTGCCACATTTCTGCAATTAAGGGTGATTGCTGCATAGTACCTTTGGGTGTTTCCTTTTGCCCGAACTAGAGCCCTGCATTTCAGCCCGGGCCCAACGGGCCCCGACTTTTTTACGCCCCTATAGGGCCGGCTTCGGGACAAATTTCACGTCATAGTTCAGACAAGGGCCGGGCATCGGGCTTGTTTTAGGCTTCTCCTATTTTTATATTTTAGACATCCATCAATTAGTAATTAATTTTTTTTTGCCGCGCTGGTGGAAACAACACGAGACCGTATTGCCGTGACTGTCAAGAGCGGCTCGACTGTGTTTAGTGTCCGGCAGCAGCAGCATGCGTGCCGTCAGCGCAGCTGAAGAGTTCTGCGTTCAAATGCACACAATAGGCTAATGCTTGCCGCAAAGCACCGGCTAAAGTAATTGCCATGAATGTGTCAGGGAGGAAATAGTAAGGAGATATTTGAATTATTTACTAATAAACTAGTGTTTTCTGAGTCGGTGTCGCAAGGATGAAGTTGTCGATCCTGACTCGCCTCCTCTGACGGGCCGGTAATTCTGATAAGCTGTCGGACAAGGGCCGAGCTAGGGCCTGAACGTCATATATTTGAGGCCCGTGTAGGCTCTAGCCTGAACATCTTCAAGTGAGTGGCGGGGCAAGCCGAAAGTTGATGCCGAAAGTCCAGCACTCTCCTACCTTCACTGCTGCGTCTACTCTTGTTTGTATGCGTTCCTTCGCTGGCATTTTCCACATTTCGTTGGTTCTCCCTTAATAACAAATGTGTCTATTCTGATGCTCAATTTTGAATTGAATTCAACAGCCAAAGTGCGCGCTTGTAAGTGTTCGTTAAATGCAACGTTAATTAGCCTACGTGAGTACAGGTCTGCTCATGTCTGAAAATAATATATGAAAAACAAAATTATTTTACATAAAAAAAACATTATAGCTTATATTTGTTTAGTACATTTTTTAATTAATGTAAAAACTAAAATGAATTGTAAAACTGAAAGTTAATTTTTCAATTGTGTTCAGCATGGTGGGCCGCATTTGAATTCGTGACGGGCCGCGGGTTGAGAACCACTGCTGTAGACCAACCACTACAGAAAATCATGTCTTTGTATAAATGAAATCAGCAAGGCTACATTGTGTACAGCATGGCTGCTTAAGTTTCAACAGGCATTTCTGGTATTTGCTCTGCAGGTTACAATTTTGCTCATTTAGACTGTATGAAAGACAATGATACTGAAGCATTCAACATAATTTGTTACATTTTTAATAAACCACTGGGATAAACTCCATGCGGGATGCACATAAAATTAAACAACTCAAAAGGTTTTCCAGGGTTTCCCGGTGATTATAAAGAACAAGAACATGGATCACTGCTCAAGCCAATAATTTGGAGGTTCTGAGCTCTTAATATCTGCCTGGCGATCCAGGGGCCCTCTGATTCAGTGGCAAAAGCTCCTGGCAAAATATTAGTCTTTTCTATGTTGATTTTCCATGTCCAAGAAGAATACTTTCAGCTGACTTCCCAGAACTCTAAGCAGACTGACAGATACAATTCATTCAGCTCTGCTGCTGTTAACTGTTTACACTACCATTTGACTATCTTGCAAGATCTGTTGAATGACAGTGCTCTTTGTGTCTTATATAATATTTTGTGCAACAGTATAGAATGATAAGAGTGCTACAAATCATCAGTAGAAGGTATCATGACGAATCAAATTTAATGATCTTGTAAAATATTATTGTTTAGATGAGTATAAAGCAAATAATTTGTTACCAAAATATGTTTGGAAAGAGAGAAAGTCAAGACAATCATAAATTATCTTACACAGGTTCAAAAAAGTAGAGCCAGGACAAATCACAATTAATGAGGAGATTTTATAGAATAAGCTTGAAAATAAAAATCTGTAAAACTATTTTTACATTTAGGAAAATGTAAAAAAAAAACATCCTGACAAGATACATTGTTTGTGATTGCAATATTGTTTATTAGAAATGTACTTTCTTTGTGTTGATTCATGAAGGAAAGCTATAGCAGGCTTGGGGTTCTATATCACCCCCACAGCAGCAGTGTCAAGCATAACATCCCACGGGACAGTGTCTGGCTCCACGGGGTTGGGTGTCATCATTAATGGAGGCCTGGGCAAAAGCATGGCTCCTGAATAATTTATGTGCTCTGCATTCAGCTCTGTTATAACCTGGCAGCATTCATGCAGGCAGGGACCTTCTCCCTAAGTGCATTAGGATCAGAATAGAGAAAACTAGCCTTTATTGACTGAATCCAATCAATAAGTGCTGCTGCTGCTGTGTGCGAGAGGGGAAAACAAGACATTTTGGGAAATGAAGTCAAGGCTCGGGTATAACCGAATTGAATTAGCACCCATCCCTCAAATGTTTGACATGGTCATTTGAATTTGGTGTATTATTTGAGATGCTTTAATGAAATCATGTTGGTGTGAGTGACAGAAGCTCCTGCATCAGGTTACAAGGCATATATGTCTAAAATAAGACAATGGGGGTGTACAGAAACAAACAAACAAACAAACAGTTGAGAGGAAATTAGATTATTTTATTATGCTGTCTATTTTGAGATTAGGGCTGCACGATTAATCGCATGCGATATTTAACGCGCATCTTGTCAGAAAGCCGGTTCTGTAATCAGCGGTAAATCTCCATCACCTGCGGGCTTTCACATTGAGCAGCATTAACTACACAGAGCCGTTGTTCACTGAGGAGCTGCGCTAAAAATCGCGCGAATATGAACGTGGTTTGGCGCAGCTCGTCTGTGAACAACGGCTCTGTGTAGTTAATGCTGCTCAATGTGAAAGCACGCAGGTGATGGAGATTTACCGCTGATTA
>NW_015505466.1:1091057-1099124 GCF_001515645.1 Sinocyclocheilus grahami | reverse complement strand
GCTTTCACATTGAGCAGCATTAACTACACAGAGCCGTTGTTCACTGAGGAGCTGCGCTAAAAATCGCGCGAATATGAACGTGGTTTGGCGCAGCTCGTCTGTGAACAACGGCTCTGTGTAGTTAATGCTGCTCAATGTGAAAGCACGCAGGTGATGGAGATTTACCGCTGATTAAAGAACCGGCTTTACTGATAAGATGCGCGTTAAATATCGCTTGCGATTAATCGTGCAGCCCTATTTGAGATGGGAGTTTTACAAACGAGAGAGATTTTCTTATGGCTCATGAGAATAAACCTTGAGATGTTGTGTCTTTCAGAAAATCAATTCATGAGTTAAGGATTGCATCATTCATGCTGGCAGCTTTAGACAGAATATCCATTGATAAATAATGAATAGATCTTTTGTTTATGAAAGGTAATCATTATTTTGATGCTGAGAATCATGTCTGAAACAGCCAACGCCATCTCAAGACCAATTTGTACGTATTTGACGTCACTTGTACAATTTTGTACGATTTGTCTAGACCCCAGTGACAGAGCGGTTAGGGGGGTAGGCCATTCATACAAATCGGGGAACTCGTTAAATACATAGGATTTAGCAAAAATCGTACAAATTTGTAAGATTTTTGCTAAATCAAGTTCCCCAATTCGTATGACTTTTAACCACCTCGTAAAATAAGTACAAATGGCCATGAGATCGGGTTGGAAACAGCACATGACCCAGATGACAGCAAGGATGACCAAGTGACCCTGAGTAGTAATTTACTCTATCAGCACAAACAAAAAAAATCTTCTTTCTGAAGATTGATGAAAGTAATGTGATGTGTTAAGAAAATGAAAAAAACAACAACAACTATCAGGCTGATTTTGTGAGAACTTTGCTTTTCTGTTTTTGCTTTCACAGTCATTGTCACTAAATACTTTTTTTAATGTCCAAGAAGTGTGATGTTATGACATCATATCTCCTTATCATTAACATAGCTGCAGTAAATGTTTCTTCACCATAAAGGCAAAAGATGGGAAAATTTACATTTTGATCTAGAATATGATTTATCACATCGCAACTCACATTGAGGAAGAGGTGCCAGACATCTGTGTTTATATACAGGGATTGCAGCTAAATGATTCAAGCCATGATTCAACAATACATCCGTGATTGCACAACTCTTCATGAGGTCATTTCAGAGTCACAGAAGTCAATACAATGCCACCCATTTAGATCTATAAACTTTGCTGTCCTTCCCCCAAATTAAGGTTTTGGAACTGCTTACTCACTAGTTACATTTTGTTCAAATTTCATCATTGGTAAACCATAGTTAATCATGTACATTGCAGTGGTATTCTCTTGTGCATGACGCTAGGATGCTGCTATGCGGTTGATAAGGTGGTTATATGTGTTGCTGCAGCTGCTTCTGGATGGTTGCTAGGTGATTACATACTGGTTCAAATAATGAGCCCACCTTTCGCTCTATTTTATCATCTGGCAAGTGAAAAGGTCTGATAAAGTAAAAGCACACCTCAATAGTCTGGCCAATATTAGGTATCTTTTACAGTGCATGGCAAGTTACTCACACTGAGTGTTCAAATCAAACAAATACCTGCTAATAAGTATGTGTGAAATGAAAATTAAACTCTGCAATGGATTCTGTCAGTTACTACAGAACATAACTTAGACAAATACCTCAAACAACAGACGTCATTGGAGTAGATTTATATACATAATACATAAATAAATATTAAAGTTAATATTAAAGTTCAAAATCAAACATAGGCCTTTTGCACAGTCATGATGCTTCTGAACACAGCAGTCTTAATGTCTGTTCACACCTGAATGGAACCATACACTGAGGCTTGGACACAAAAGAACACTTTATTCCCTTCATGTGCCATAGAACAGCAGAGGTCTGTAAAGTTCAGGAAGAACATTGGGCTTTTACTTAAAAATCTATAAATTGTGAAAATTAATGCCTCTGTGTTTATTTATGCATGGGGTTCCAGGCTCTGAGAGACTACGGCCCAGATGCCAGCTGTGCTCTTATTAGTGTCTCTCCGTCCACTCCACATGGTAGTGTCAGCACCTCATTCAAATGGGTTCCTGAGGTCTGTTTATAGATTGAGAGAAAAGAGGCACAGGTAAACTAATCAATCTCACCTGGAGACTGCAGTTTTCTGTTCACTGAGAAAAAAAATCACTTTCTTAATCCATAGTTTGATTACTTAGACATTTTAATTTAGATTCCAAATTGTCAGAGGTGCTAGCCTACATGAAGTGGGCTTTAAACACAATGAAAAGGAGTTGGATAACTTTCTATTCTGTTGTTCTCGGAGTAAAATGCGATTATCATAACCACAAAACCTGTCACGTAACAACTGAACAAGACACCTAAAATGTAACCAAATCCTATTTATTTTCATATTAAACACTGCAACAGACATTTATCACTAAATGTAGAGGTCTTGAGTATGAAAAACTATATTAGTTAAAATATATAATAATAATATTTATACCACTGGGCTTTTGAATGCTTGATTCTGATTGGTTGACGAAAGTGCCAAGGTGTGTTAAATTTTTCTTTTAGTAAATGCACCACAATTAAGTACTTCCAGGTCTGCCGACTACATTGCAGCTAAACATCACCCGGGCAAATTATTTTTGTTATATCAAAGTCCTTACAACAGCAAATGAACCAAAACCAACAAAGAGAGTGACCAAGCAAAGAAATATGACTAACAATATGATAAAAATGTTTACCTTTTATTTCTCTCCAGTAACTGCATTAGTCTGCATATCAATGGCTCAGGCCTCCATTACTCCCTCTAGAATTACGTTTTAGAATTAGCAACGGAGGCTTGGGACACAAGAGCATTTTAATGACAAAAACCGGACAAATGTCTTGACATAAAAACAGTGGTTTTGAGGTGTGGTAAGCGTGGTATAAGCCGCACTTTGTGGCCACATCACGAGCTTGGGTGTGCATTTTTCAGCATAAAACAGATAACTCCAGTCCTTGATTATGATTGGTTGAGCTGTGTTCAAAGCCGTTTTGCCATCAGAACTATATTGCTTGGTGGAAGAATAAAATATATATTTTATTTACATATAATCATTCATTTTTGTTGCTGTTTGTATATTTTATGAATGACATTTTTTTTATGGATTAACCATTTTTACAAAAACATTAAGCCCTGCAAAGCCAATGAAGGGGTCTCTGTGTCGTGTTAAATAACTCCCCTTAGCTAAATTATTTTATAATTATTTACTTTATTACTTTACTAATTCAAAGGCCGATTATTCCTTATATATTTTTTTAAATCTCAAGGTCAAAGGGTCACGATACGACCAAAGTCAGACTCAAACACGGGTCAGACTCATCTGATCATAAATGCTATTGTGTTGGATCATGCACACAAACTGCCAGGCCAAGTGTGACAAAAAATATAAGTTTTATGGATTAATTAGGCTATATCCTTCTTGAACAATGGCAAGGGTTAAGTATACGGTTAGAACTCAAATCAGGGTCAAATCAGTTTGTGAAGTAGTATGCTTGTGTGAATTTTCTTTATATGATCATTTTGCTTTGGGAACGTTATTGTGCTGTAATGCAGACAAACAATGGTGTACAATAAAACAACAATTTTAGAGTTAGAGCTAAATTGTTGAACTGCAGCCCTATGGCTCTTCTTTTCACAAGGAATCTGCTTGAAAAATTATCTCACTGGCCAGTCATGACCTCAGTGTGCAAGTATGAGTTCTCAGCCCAGACCTGCATTTACCAGCTCAGCCTGCCAGAGAAACTGAGACTCATTATAACCGGTCCCTGAGGAACACAACCACTGAAGGTGGAGCAAAAAAGATAAGCTCTTCCCTCTTAAAGAGCAAAGCCTTGTAGTCAACTTGGGAAATAGCAGCTGTGTGCACATCCTAGTGCCTGAATAGGGGAGATTTTGATGAGCTGCCTTACAGTGTTTGGCATGAGTAATATTGTATCTAAGTACCTATGTGGTTTTGAGCCAAAAATCCAAGTCAACTAGCTATATAAAGATGGCAGATTTTACTTGAAAGTTTTTGGAATAAGGGTCAGAGCAAGTTTGTAAGGATTTGTAATACAATTGATTTATTACAATATCATTTGGACAAATTAATGGTTTGATTTATTTTGTGACATTTTAAATTTTTGCTGCTGCCAGTTACCACCAGTCTCTCCGCTATAGGCTATGCTAAAACTTATCGTTTTGTATAGCTTAATGCTATTGTGTCTAGGGTGACCATACGTGCCATTTTCCCAGGACGCGTCCTGGCCAGGATTTCTATATTGCCTAAAATATCTAGGTTTTGGCTTTGTTTGTGTATGACATCAAAATACCTCAAGAGCATTTTGAACAAAGCCAAAACCTAGATATTTTAGGCAATATAGAAATCCTGGCCAGGACGTGTCCTGGGAAAATGGCACGTATGGTCACCCTAATTGTGTCACACTGCACTTTTTAGATTCTAGAGTTTTCAGCAGCTAAAGGTTCACTGGGAAATGTCAATATGCACATTTGTTTGTACAGTGTACATTTATTTTTGTTGCAATGTATTGCACGCATAGATATTTATGAAAAAAAATGTGTAGCCTATATCTGACAGATTTTCACAGCTGAATGGATCATTTTACATGTGATGCTCACACAATGAAAGGCGGTTTAGAAGTTGTGAAGAGTATGGCAGTTTCAAAGAGAATCAGCTCATCAGTTTTGATCAGCAAGCCATGTAGCCTGCATTTCATTATTGTGCAAATTGTACTTAATCTTTTGCACACATGTGCCAATACACATAAGCCTATAGGCTACTTGAATAAAAAATTCAAATCTGGTATGAATTAACAGTTCTTCACAGATCTAAATGTGATGTTTCAAGGGACAAATATCTAATTTGAGAATTGAGCCAAAGCAATTGAGAGAATGATGCTTAAGCTGTTGGAAATGCAGCCAACCCAAGAGAGACAGTCACCCTAAACCTGTCATACATTTTCTGTGATGTTCATTAGGTCTTGAATGAAATGGCTCCATAGCATAGTATAGATTCTTAGGGCTTCCAATGAATGACTTGATCATGGAATAAAATTATGTGTGTCCTTGTGGTCTGTCCATTCAGACTGACGCTGAATGTATGTACAGTGCAGTGCCTCTCATATTGCTCATTCAGCACTCCTCCACCTACAACAGTGGGAGGAACTCACAATGTGTAGGTTGAATTAAATAATTGTTTTTAAACAATAGAAATAAACAGTAAAAAGAGGAGACTTGAGCATTAGAAAGACCTATAGGCAATAAACGTTAAAAAGCAACAGTGATGTAAACGTGTTCACACATAAAATTGTAAAAAGCCCCTTGTTTACATCTGTGAAACGCACCTCACATTATTAAAAGTGAACGGTCGCCACCTACAGGCCAGTAGATGCACTAGATGTCACCGAAGAGCTCCCTTTAACTGTTAAGAACAGTCGAAATCATGGAGTAGTTTTACGTTGTAAAACAGTTAGCACTTGCTGAGTACAGGGGTTCAAGCAAAAAAACAAAAAAATATTTTGACTGAAATTTTTTCCTCAGCCAAACCCCATTTCACAGCCATACCTGTCACACACACAGTTTAAGAGCAGTGTTTTTCTTCTTGTAATTAGAAGCGCTTGTCCTGTTTAAAAAATTTAGGAGCACCTTCTGATCAATAATAAAAAATTCTGATCAAAACTTAGCCTTCCTAATATGAGGTGACATTTGACTCAAAGTGATTTACAGGGCAATTTTCTTTTTACCTTTGTAATGGCATTTTTCTAATTTTATTAAATGTATGCAGTGTTTCCTAGGATTTTTTCCAGCTGTGGTGGCAGGACTATTTCCCATGGACCATGCCCCCTCCCCACCCAAGAATCAGGTGCACTCAGAATTGAATTTATTTTAACTAAAAAAGACAAGTAAATAGTAAATAATAAAATAAGAACAAATAAATTAATGACAATCAATAGCACAAACAAAAACAATAACAAGATACAAATTAAATTAACAGTACTTAAATTTTTTTTCAGTTAGGTCTAACTATAACAGTGGTGGACGAAGTACACAAATCAAGTATTTGAGTAAAAGTTCAGATCCGTATAATAAAATTTTACTCCAGTAAAAGTAAAAATACTCAGTTTTCAATTTTACTCGAGTGAAAGTACAAAAGTACTTGATCTTTTATGTACTTAAGTAAAAAGTACCGATAGATGAATGTTTATTTTGCAGTTTTATATAGGCTACTTTTATCATTTAATTTTATATTAGCATATATTTTTTTATAATCCTACTGCTCAAAATACCTGGGATTTTCCCAAAACAACCAATAGGGAAATAATTAATATAATAAGGAAAATATAATTAGATTTTCATAATCACTTTTTTCTTCTCAAACCTTGTCTGTGGTGTAAAAACACCCCTGGCCAAATGCCCCCAGAGGGCATCACTTCCCACTTTGATATTTACTGTAGTTACCTTACCATGTTCTGAACATCACATCCTTTCTTTTTCCCTCAGATGTAATCTATCTAGGTGATTGAATAAAAATAGTTGGACTTTATTTTTTTTAAATTACCTCAATTTAGCACCAGCAAGCTCGTTAGCTAGACAGTTAGCATCAGCTAACATTACTGACTTATTTTCAGCATGGTTATGAATAAACATTTATATTTGTCTACTTGCTAGTTGATCCAGATACATAGTAACTTAGGCTATGTCTGCTGACAAACAATATAAAATATAAATATAAAAGCAGATGTCACATAGGACTAAAATCATAGCATTTTAGTAAAACTGCTAACGTTACAGCAGCGGGGAAGATGAGTTATGTACATGAGTACATTAGTTATTTTATTTAATCTGTGTTATTTTAATGTTTTTTGACCTAAAACATAGAGACTCTGATGTTAATGTGTCTGCATTCAAGCATTTCAGTGGGCTTAAACAGATCACCCTTTACAGCAGATTTAGTTCACAAACAACTGACTGCTTTGACCTAAATATGATTTTCATTTACAATAATTAATCCTAAAATTCGACATTAGTAACTTACTTTAACAGCATCAGACCTGCGCGCGCTCACAAGATCTCCCGGTTCTTACTTGTGAATTCAGTTCACTGGAGACTCGCACTAAATGGTTCATTTGAATCAGTGAGTTGTCGACTCGGGAACAGCTGCAATCGGATCATTCCAAATCGGGAATGAATCGTTTGGTGCGATTTGCGAACCGATTTAAAAGGTTAATTGAAAATAATCAGTTCGTTCATGAATCAGACACCGTTTCTGCGTCTTGGAGCACGTGATATATTATAAGGAGTAACGATAAATTTTATGAAATATAGTGAAGTAAAAAGTACGATCTTATGCTTTGGAATGTAGTGAAGTAAAAGTTACTCAAAATAAAACTACTCCAGTAAAGTACAGATACTTGAAAAATTTACTTAAGTACAGTAACGAAGTTAAAGTACTTCGTTGCTGTCTACCACTGAACTATAATCGATTCAATTGTAAAATAACACTGGTTAGTCTTCATTGTTAGTCGACATGTGACATGTGACATTGACATGTCACATGTCACTTCACTTTGTATAATGAAAGGCAGCAGGAGGTTTATTTAGGCTGCTGTCTCTTTAAGACCTCATGCACGGATCTAATATACTGTTATACATGGCTCTATGCTTACTTTTCTTTTTAGGAGCTCTTGTCCTCCTAATTTAAATAATTTAGGAGCACCTTCTGATCAATAATCAAAAATTCTGATCAAAAACTAGCCTTCCTAATATGAGGTGACTTTTGACTCCTTAAAGGGGTCATATGATGCGATTTCAAGTTTTCCTTTCTCTTTGGAGTGTTACAAGCTGATTGTGCATAGATAAGATCCCTGAAGTTGCAAAGACTAAAGTCTCAAAACCAAAGAGATATTCTTTATCAAAGTTAAGACTCTGCCATGCCCCCCTAAAACGGCTCGTTCTAACACGCCCCCACATATCTACCTCACTATGTGGAAATATTAGCATAATGCCGCCCAAATGT
>NW_015505466.1:1084124-1090288 GCF_001515645.1 Sinocyclocheilus grahami | reverse complement strand
GGGTCACATCACAGTGGAGTCAGCTGTCTTAACCGTGGCTTGTGTACTGCGAACATACCAGCTTCATCACTGTGTCTGTCATGCGACTCTGTTCCCCTTTCGGGCTTTAACTGATGGTAAAACTAATGACATTGTTTACTGTCTTTACATTTATTTTGAAAGATGAAGCTCGCGATTATGGTAAGGGCCATTACATTTCGGTGTACTTGCGGTGTTCGGCCAATCACAATGCACTGGGTCAGCTGGCCAATCAGAGAAGTCTGCGCTTGTCGGCAGGAGGGACTTTGTAGAAAACAAAGCGTTTGAGAGAGACGGGGCATAAAGGACCTACAATAATGTACAGTATTTGAAAAATAATGTGTTTTTTGAACATTAAAGCATGTCAACATATTCTGTTACACCAAATACACAAAATAATGATCTTTTAAAAAGCATCATATGACCCCTTTAAAGTGACTTACACCCCTGTTTTCTTTTTACCTTTGTATGGCATCATTTTCATCTATGTCAAATTTAAAAAATGTATGTTTATAAGCTTTTTAAAATGTCTATGTCTATTTTTATAATAACAAGTAGAATAAGACAAATCAATTACCAATCATATGAAATTAGTATTAATAAAAAAATTATTTGTACTACAGAGGTGGCACAGAAGAACACAAAAATGGCTTGCAGGAACATTTTCAGACGTTTAATGAGGCTCAGAGGTGGCATGAGTGCAATTAAATTCATACATTCATGTGGAGATTAATGTTTTAAATATAACATTTTGAATACAGATATATTAAATTATTTAAATAACTGAAATTATAGCTAAAAATTAAAGTTTTAAATTTCACTCATTAGTCACTAATTTTATCACTGAATCATTCATTCAATTGATTCGTTCGGACGGCTGATTCATTCAGGAATGAAGCAGTGACTGTCTTTATAAATGGGTAATCATGAATCATAGACTCACAAGATTCGTTCAAAAACGCACTTTCATTGAAAGAATTAAACACGCTGTGTTTGCTTTTAGACATGTGCAGAGGCTGAGCTGTTACTATATTTGGAACTATTTTCGTTGAAGAAATAGAGCAAAATCAGGCAGTACTTGTTTATTCAACTGTTGTATTAAATCAATATCAAATTTGCAAACTCCCTTAATAACTACTAAAAGTTGTCACTCTCCTTGTCGCGAACAGTGGGCGCACAGAAAATGAGAGCGCGCGAGTGAGAGCTCAAGACACAGGCCTTGAGGCTGTGTTGTGGAGCTTTTAAAACTACCCCAGTGTTAGCATTACAGGTAGAAATAGGAGAATGTCCTTTAGAATTAAGAAGGAAGCAGTTGATGGTAAATTATTGGGCAGGTTTACAAGGGCATAATGATTCACATCCTACTAAGGCAATGTTACAGGAGAGCTGGGAATATGGGAAAAGGCTAAATGATAACTTTGGTAGGATTGGAAATGACTCAGCTAAAGAATTGGGAGTTTTTAATTTGAGGATAAGTTGCACAGTAGTTTATCCAGAGACGGCTCCCTGGAAGTTAGTTTGGCCTGAGGTAGATTGGTATGTGTTAGACGAAAAAGGGAGGGCAAAGGAAGATATAAATCTAAAAATGGTCTTCAACAATCGGATAGCGGAAAAATATAATGATTACATACAGGTTTATACAGATGGTGCCAAGGAACCAGAGACGGAAGTAACCGGATTGAGTGTGGTGGTTCCAAGTAAAGGAATTGGAATTAATAGAAGAACATCTAATATGTTAGGGGTTTATACAGTGGAAATGCTGGCAATATTAATCGCTGTACGATGGGTGGAAAAGACAGGGCAGCATAACGTTTTGGTTTGTTCAGATTCATCATCAGTTTTAGCAAGTATAAGGTCATTTTATTCAAAAAGTCGGCAAGATATACTGTTTGAAGTCCTACAGTCAGTTACAAGAATATATAACCAAGGAAGGCAGATCAAATTTTTATGGGTACCAGGACATGTAGGGATAAGGGGAAATGAAATGGCAGATAAATTAGCTAAAACGGCGTTAACAAAAGGAAACATAGAAATGCAAGTAAGTATCAGTAAAGCAGAGGTTAAAAGTGTGATATGGAAGACAATAAATCAAATGTGGCAAGAGAGGTGGGATAGAGAGGGGAAAGGAAGGCATTTATATCAAATCCAGAGGGATGTTAAATGTTCAGTGATTGGTAGTGGAAATCGCAGAGAGGAAACAGTCATATCTAGGTTAAGATTGGGACATTGTTTATTAAATAAAACACTCAAGTTAATAGGGAAACATGATACTGGATTGTGTGAGGTTTGCCAGGAAGAAGAGTCAGTGGAGCATGTGGTCTTGAGGTGCAGCAGGTATGAGGTTCAGAGAGAGTTGATGAGGAATAAGTTGAGAGAGATAGAGGTTCAGGACATGACATTAAAAGAGCTGTTGAGCACACAACACAGGGCACAGACTAGAATTCTTATGGATTTCTTAAGGGACACAGGGGTTTTTAATAGAGTATGAAGAGTTATAGGAGTATTGAGGAAGGTTAAAATCATTATTATTATTATATAATAGAATAAGGATGAAGTGTGTGGATTTGTATGCTTGGGGGAGAAGGAGGGAATTTGGGTGCATTAGTTTGTGAACCTGTTGTCTGATCCACACTCCGGAGCAGATGGTGGCGGTAATGCACCAATTACGCTGGATGCCAACCGCCGTTAAACATTAAGAAGAAGAAGAAGAAGAAGAAGAAGAAGAGAGCTCAAGACTCAAAAGCGCGTGCAAATGATAAGTTCCGTCATCTGTCACCATGTTATAAGCGCGGAACCTGCGGGAATGAGTGGAATTATTATTAATAGCCGTAATCCTGCTCCGAAATTCAAGTTCTGCTCTGTGTTTTCTGCTAATAACCCGACTGTGAATGATGCGAGCGGCATCACTATGTTGCCACTGAGAAGCTGCAGCCGTGGCGGGGATGATTTCTGGTACAATAACAATGCGCTAAATGTTTATTTTCCTCTCATTTGACGGAAATCCGTCGTAGCGACGGAGAACTTTAATCCCTGTGAGTACCTTGGAATTTTCAAGAAACACTTTTCCGTGAGTCTGGGCCAGAAACGGCATGTTATAGAAAAGTTAAAGGGGTCATATGATGCAGCTAAAAAGAACATTATTTTGTGTATTTGGTGTAATGAAATGTGTTTATGCGGTTTAATGTTAAAAAAACACATTATTTTCCACATACTGCACATTATTGTTTCTCCATTTTTACAAAGCTCATCGGTCTGAAAAAGCGAGGTGTGCTGTGATTGGCCAGCTATCCAGTGCGTTGTGATTGGCCGAATACCTCAAGTGTGTGACGGAAATATGACTCCCCTTACCATACTGTGATGATGCCCTGTCAGGCCGGAGCGATGATTCAAAAACATGAAAACCCATTATAAACGAGGCATTCGTTGCATCCAGTGGGGACATAATTATGGATTATAATGACTTATACGGTCTGTAAATATAAATAAAGGTACTTACAGTCTTTGAGTCAGAACAGCCGGCATTGTAGTCTACTCTACCAGGATCAGGAAACGGTCCTCCATAAAATGTGAATCTTTTGGTTGAAGTGTTCTGGAACAGTGTTGTAAATATAACTTAACCACTGATTTCTAGTCGTGTCCATTTTTGGAAGGCCAAACAAAGTAGTTTTGCTTTCACAACAAAACAGCGTCACACACGGTGGCCTACATTGAGCAGAGGCCGGGGGATAAAGTGAGGAATGGCCGGAGGGTTAGAGTGAGCAGAGGCCAGGGGCTAGTGTGAGGAACGGCCAGAGGGTTAGAGTGAGCAGAGGTGGGTGGGCTTGAGAATGGCGCGGCCGGCGATTTTGACGAAGGAGCGTCCGGAAGGACATGTGACGACTCCGGGCTGGACTCCGCTTCGTCCACGGTGAAAGCCGATCCGGCGATCGACAGCGCAAAGTTGATGTATTTCCTCAGCGACCAGCACATATCTCTTTGGATTTGAGACTTTAGTCTTTGCATCTTTACAGATCTTCTTTATGCACCAAGAGCTTGTAATACTCCAAAGAGAAAGGAAAAATTGAAATCGCATCATATGACCCCTTTAAGGAATCACTAGCTTGCTTTAGCTCACATTCACTGTTGCCAACTCTCGCAAGACAAATAAGCAACCGCAGCTTTAAAAATAAGCCCAATATTTTTTGATAATTTATTATCATCAATATTACTTATTACCAATAAATGAGCCTACAATATATTAAACTGAAACTACACTTTCATCTGAAAATCAAAAACATAAGTTATTTTACAAAAATCAGCAAACTGCAACAAAGCAGGAACAAAACTCATCTTCAATCATCTGTGAGCAGAATAGGATTGGAGAGATGGAAAAGGAGAAAAACACAAGAGCTTCAAAGAGGAGCTGTAACATAGCCACATATTTATAGCCTACTAAAATATAGCCTATTCGAACCATATTTACTCTTAGTATTAGTATAGGCCTACTTGTTTTTTTTAATTACAGCCCGTGATAATTAATACATTACAAAAACATTGTAAAAATTTCAAATTAGGCTACCATATAAAGGAAAAAAAGTCATCCCACTCCTCTACGTCACTAGCCTATCATCGCTTGGATTACAGCGTCATGCGCCTTCTTTATGAACGTGATTTTTCTACAATCCCTAAATTGAAGAAATATCACGTTCAAAAAGAAGGCGCGTGAGGAGGGGGCGAAATATTTGACAAATTACGCTGCAACCATAGTTGCCAATTCTTTTTAATAAAATTCATTTTGTCAGAATTTTGGCTTCTTTTTAATAAAAAGTTGCTTGAAAAAATCCCAGGTCGCGGTTTTTTGGGTTTATTTTTAAAAATATGGTTGCTTGTTAGGGAAATCTGACAAGCAACTTCAACAAAATACAACAAAAATAAATATACTAATCTTTGCAGCAATAAAATGTGTAGCACATTGTTTTACCACCAAATGATATGTAATATCTTATTATTATTAATATTTAACTTACATTGGTAAGGTTTCCGTGACCTCTCGCGAGATCTTGGCAAAAAGTCTCACGATTTATTTCCAGAACATGATGCATGATGGGATACACGAAGCCTCGAATAGCGCTCCGGAGCGGTATTCGAGATGGTGTGGGTTTAGTGTGCGTAAGGGCACTGCGCTCTGGCGTTTTTAAGACCTGGGACAGTCTTGCGCACTTACTTCCTGTCGCGCGCAAGCGCCCTCAAGTGGACAAGACCGCAAGTGTGGGTATTTGGACAAGGGGTCTGTGTTGCAGCGTAATTTGCCAAATGTTCCGACCCCTCATTGAAGAAAATCACGTTCAAAAAGAAGGCGCGTGACGCTGTAATCCAAGCGATGATAGAAGTAGACGTAGAGTAGGACTTTCTTTTAGCCTGTTTTTTAATTTTTACAATGTTTTTGTAATGTATTAATTATCACGGGCTGTAATAAAAAACAAGAAGTCCTATACTAATACTAAGAGTAAATATGGTTCGAATAGGCTATATTTTAGTAGGCTATAAATGTGGCTATGTTACAGCTCCTCTTTGAAGCTCTTGTGTTTTTCTCCTTTTCCATCTCTCCAATCCTATTCTGCACAGGTGATTGGAGAGGAGTTTTGTTCCCATTTTTGTTGCAGTTTGCAGATTTTTGTAAAATAGCTTCTGTTTTTGCTTTTCAGATTAAATAGTGGTTTCAGTTTAATTTATTGCAGGCTCATTTATTGGTAATTGATAAAAGACCAAAAAAAAATATTGGGCTTGTTTTTGAAGCAGCGGTTGCTTTTGTCTTGCGAGAGTTGGCAACACTGGCTGCAGCATTAATGTTATTGCACTGGTTGGTTATTAACTGCGAGCAGACAGACAGTTGCTTGTCAGGTTATATTTATATAAAAAAAAGGTAATTGCGACTCACAATTCTGACTTTTTCCACAGAATTGTGAGAAACTCGCAATTGCAAGTCAGAAAGTCAGAATTGCGAGATAAAAACTCGAAATTCTGACTTTTTCGCTCAACTGCGAGTTTATATCTCGCAATTCTGACTTTTTTCCATCAGAATTGTGAGACACTCAGTTGCGAGTTAATCCAGAGGGGGAGAGACAATGTTCTCAGAATTGCGAGTCTGTCTCGCAGTTGAGGAAAAA
>NW_015505466.1:1073652-1083827 GCF_001515645.1 Sinocyclocheilus grahami | reverse complement strand
GAAAAAAAAAAAAAAAAAAAAAAGTCAGAGTTGTGAGAGAAAAAGTAGCAATTACCTCTTTTTTATTCAGTAGCGTAAACGGGCCTCCATAGGTTCATAACAAGCAACTATATTTTTAAATAAGCCCAAAAAAAAAACCCTGAGATTTTCACGCAACGTCAAAAAAAATAAATAAAAAATAAGCCCAAAGTCACGTATAATACGCGGACTTGGTAACGCTGCTCATCGTTTCTTTTTTTTTTAAACAGTCTGGCTCTGTGAAACAGCTCAAATAATTAAGTTCAATAAATCAAGAGAAAAAAAAAAAAAAATCAACATTAAAAGGTCCTTTACTCAGGACATGGCAGTGCAGATTAAATCTGTAAATATATATATATATATATATATATATTTATTAAAAAAAAAAGCTAAAAAAGAAAATTCCAACAGTAAAAGTATGCATAAGTTACAATTTTTACAAGGCAGCACATAGTGCTTAAGTCTCTTAAACAATCCCACACTATGAGACCTGCTTGGCCAGGTCCTTGACCAAGGAAGACTTAAGTTGAGCAATTGAGGCAATTCTCATCTGCTTCTGACTGGAGTACTTGTTCTTCACAGCCTGGATAAGCAAGCAAACACTCAGTGGGTCACATTGACAAGCCTTTTAGAAACAGCTACTTGAACCAAGCAATAAAGCAGGCCAGCTTTGCGTCAGGCGGAATCCACTTACCAGATGCTTTGAAAGCCCGTCATTGACTCTCACAACATTTTTGGCAATATGCTGCATCACAGAAACCAGTACATCTTCGGTGTAGCCCATATAATGCTGGAGAGTCGGTGTCTGCAAGCGTCAAAAGGTAATGGTCACACACAACCCTCAAAACGGCCAAACCCTCAAAACTGCCCAAGAACTCACCCAGTCACCACAGTTGAAGACCTTCAGAGTAAGGGCATAAGCTGCGCTAGCCACCTGGGAGGGAGGAAAGTGGACCATCTCATAATCAACCATGGTGAGCTCCAGGAAGTACTTGGCCAATGTATGATGCTCTGCGGTAACCTGCAAAACAATTGGCATTAATGCTATGAGAACATGCAACTTCAACTTGCTTCTAAAAACAGACTGGTAAACTAGTTTACATCTCCAATCTTGGAGGCTCTCCTAAGGAACTGTAGAGGCAGAGGTCTCCCAAAACTGAAGTTGAGGACTCTGAGGATTTTCATCTCCATCTCCCGGATCTGACCAGTAGTATAGGCACGGTCAGTGACAAAGGCAAAGTCTGCAATCTCTGGTGGGTACATCTCTTCATACTTTGAGGCAATGAACATGGCTGTTACACCAACAAGCTGGAGCTGCTTCTTAGGAACTGGATGCTCCTGATTGAGGGACAAGTGGAGACCATTGAAAAAGTGCTAAAGACAACATTACACAGTGAACCAAAATGGAAAGGAGGACTCACCTGAAGAAAGCGATCAATAATCGCAACGGTCATGTACATGGTCTCCTGAAGCAGCCTGAACTTAATTTGGACTTGTACAAGCCAGTCAATAAGAATAGCACGCATATTTCCTGTAACCTCCTTTCCTTCAAGATATTTTGGCTTAACAGCTTGCTCATTCTACAAGAAAGCAGAAGAAAAAAAAAAAAAAAAAAAAACTCAACACCTTGCAAAAAAAAAAAATAATAACTCCCCCCCACAAACCTCAAGCTGACGCAGATACAAATAGATGTCCTTGACGTATTCACTGCAAAGCATGGGATTATCATAGTCATCTGCATCCACATCCTTGATATCAAGCAGAACATCGGAGAACGCCTGACACAGATCATCCGAAACACAGCCTGAGGTCTCCATGGGAACAGGAGAGGAGGGCTCAGACACAATCTGCAACAGAAAAACTTAAGTGAACCTTTATGCAAGGCAGTAGAGTTCGTCTACTGCCTTGCATAAAAAGTGTTAGTTCAGTAGGTGAACTAACACTAAGAATTTAGAACAAGTTTAAAAACACTACACAGCCAGAAACGGTGAGCATTGACCCCTGCTGGTTGCAGGGTTCGTACACATTTTTACCAATACATTTCCATGACTATTCCGACAACATTCATGACCTAAATGTTCCATTATTTGACAGTAAGAATAAAAATGTTCCAATTATCATAGCATATGTTAACTAAAATGAATGACTATTAATGCTACTCGTTTGCTTTCTGGTTTTAGTAATAAGTACAAGCTGCAACCGCGCCAGACCTTACTCCACATACATCACATCACTGAATATTGTCATTTAACTGTGGCCAGGATGGCCATTTTGGTGTAATTTTGTGTGTATTTTTGCTGAAATGCAACAAGCTGCGCTTTAGAGCCCTGCATTTCAGCCCGAGCCCAACGGCCCCAACTTATGTATGGCTTCGGGAGAATTTTCACGTCAGGAATATTCGCAGGGTTTTGGTTCATTTTTGTGAAGCCTTCCTGCTCGAGATAGAGACAGCAGAAAAATCCGTGTATCATTCGATTTAATATTGAAAGTAGAAAAATTAGAAAACGGTTCCCGTTTCGGTTATCCAAAAATTGAGGGAAAAAAAAAATTCAGCTTAAATTTGAATTTTTTCGCTCATGGGTGGAAAAATGAATAAACCGCTTGAATATTCGATTTCTACATGTGGGCAGGAATTAAACGCCCCTTTCTGCCGATTGGTCAGCCGAAGATCAAACCGTGCAATCGTCAGTTCTTCTGCAGTATCACGCAGCAGAATAATAGTCCTCCACTGCTGCAGTTGTACTGATTAATAACCCATTTTACTGCAACTACATTTCATATTTTCCTCAAACAGACTAATGAATAGCTCGACAACTAGTACCGGGGCAGAGGGCTTTCGTCGGTGTAGAGCAGCGGTTCTTAAAGTGATAGGGGGTCCGCGAAATAATTTGCTATAGCCTAAAGTATTTCCAGACTGTAAAGTGCTTTTTTTTTTCTCATGATACATAGGCCTACTGAGATTTATTCCAAAGTGATTTGATGCATTTAACGTCAAATAATCTAAATGAAGCCTTTTAAAAGACAAGTATTCGCTGTGGTTCATGTTTGTGGCATGCGCCAGAAAGATGCTCAATGAGACCGAGACGCGCTAAAGCAGCGCATTCTGTTGTTCTCTTTATTTTTCAAAGGCATGACATTTTGTAGTCATTTTGAACGTAACACAATTAAAAATACATTTTACCATACGACTATAAATGACAGAGTACTAAGTTATTTCCCCTCGATGGGGAAAAAAAAATAATAAAAATCCAAGTGAACAATCAGTACTCAATATTAATTTAAACTGCTTTAAATATAACTGCCGCTTATTTCCTGTGAACTTCTGCGTTTGACTGTAGTCTGTCTGCTTATTGAGTTTATTTAACCCATCGCAATTTATTGGAACCGTGTGAACTAGAGTCACTACTCAACTTAATGTTGTTCTAAAGGCTTATTACTTAACACAAATGTCCTGCTCACACTTGCCAATTCAAATGGCAGGGAATGGTGACTTTAGGTTTTGTTTTTAAGCGGATGCATCTCGTGGCGTATATTCCAAGCATTCTGAAGGTATACTGAGGGTTTGGTGAGAAACAAACCGAAATGGCAAGTTATATTTTATGAAAATCTTGCGTTGCAGTGCGAGTGCGCAGCAGCTCACGCCGCGCACAAGTGCATATCCTTTTGAGATCAATTATAATAAATTAATAAAACACAAGACTACATTATAAAACTCTAACAGTAGGCTATATTTAATATCTGTTGTCAGTCAGAATGACAGTTCTTGCGTGAACATTATAGGCCTATATATACACCCAAGCCAGTTTATTATTCCTTCCTTTTTGTCTTTGTTTAAAATATTTTTTGAAACGAATTAATTTCTTAAACAAACAGACTTACTGGGTGAGCAGGGTAGGCTAAGACAGATGTCATATCATACCCTGCCATGCCTAGGCTGGTGCAAATAGAATGTATATCTACACAGAAGAAAGCCCATTCTGACTCTGACCAGGTATGAGTTGTCGAGCTATTCATTAGCCTGTTTGTTTGATGAAAAAAAAAAAAAGAAGATGAAAATGTAGTTGCAATAAATGTGTTATTAATCCATACAACTGCAGCAGTGGAGGACTATTATTCTGCTGTGTGATACTGCAGAAGAACTGATGATGGCACGGTTTGATCTTCGGCTGATCAATCAGCAGAAAGGGGCGTTTAATTCCTGCCCCCATGTAGAAATCAAATATTCAAGCTGTTTATTAAATTTTCCACTTATGAACGAAAATTTAAGCAGAATTCTCGTTTTTTGGAAATGGAGCAGTTCATTTTTCTACTTTCAATAAAAAAAAAAAATTAAAAAAAAACGAATGATACACGGATTCAGAAAGCGTATCCTGTTTGTTTTCTAAAGAAGCACAACGTATGCTGATATTGTGAGTGCACACAAATAAAAGTAGACCCTTAACAGTCCCAAATTATGTATTACTCTTACCTTTATGGGCAAAAATGACGGTTGTTTCCACTGTTATAAGAAAAAAAAAAATGCAAGTGATCGTGCTGGCGACTCCATGTCCTGCAAAGCGCCCTTTAGCTTCTCTGCACAAACGATTGGATACGCTCCTAATAGCACACATTTATCTAGGTTAACCATTTAAACTAACATTGTTTTTTTAAAGCATTTTATATAGGCCTATAGATTTTATTTTAGTCAAGTGGTGATTTGAGAAGGCTAAATTTATCAAGCATAGGCTATGATTAACTCACTGTCTGCCACTGGCCGCTTGGTCGTTACTTAAACAAAAACATGTCTAAATTAACGTAAAGAAACGAAAATATATATAACCACTTTTGCCATTAAAAACGAAACTGAACTATTTTAATGGCTACAACAGCAGCTGTGTAATTGGGGAGGAGAGAAAGAGGGGGGAAAAAAAATAAAAATACAAAAAGACACGGGCTCCAGTCGGACTCGGCCAGTAATTCTGATAATCTGTCGGATAAGGGCATATGTTTGAGGCCCGTGCAGGGTTCTGCTGAGTTTACAAACTCAATACTCATACGCACTTTGGATGTGACTGCGCACCGCCTCTGGAAATTGGCGTTTTAAAATTCCATGACTTTTCCAGGTTTTTCATGACCGTACGAACCCTGTGGTTGATACTAGAACTACACAGCAGTGAGCACCTTTCCCTAATGAAAGGCATTCAGAAGGAAGTTGCACAATGCACAAGCAGTTAATTCCAATACAATGGATTTACCAGTGACAGCTTACTTTTGGAACTGACATTTTGCTGTCCTGGAGTGACGACAAAGTGTACTAAACCAGCAACTTTCTTTCACAGCGGTAAATGCAAGAGCCCACGTTTAAAAATCTACGCTCAATTTAAACCAAATGTGCACTAGCCCTACCCATTGAAGTGCCAGAAGTCTTGGGAACTGATATTATGCCATTTTAGAATTATGTCCAAGACAACTTTTACTACACAAATGTGACCATGGACCACAAAATCGGTCAAAGTAGCATGGGTATATTTGTAGCAATAAAACAATACACTGTATGGGGTCAAAATATCGATTTTTCTTTTATGGCAAAACTCATTAGGATATTAAAGATAATGTTCCATGAAGATACTTCGTAAAATTCCTACTATAAATATCAACTTAATTTGATTAGGGACTTAATGTGGACAACTTGAGGCATTATTCAAATTTTTTTTGCACCCTCCAGTTTCCAAATAGCATCAACCAAATATTGTCCCATCCTAACAAACCATACAAAGGAAAGCTTATTTATTCAGCTTTCAGATGGTGTAAATCCCAATAAAAATTTTTTTTTAAATCCCTTATTACTGGTTTTGCGGTCCAGGGTCACAAATAGTCACAGTATTACAGAAATAGACACATAGTATTACAGAAGCCTCAGTGGATCCCTGCCTTCAGTGTAGTTTAGTAAGCTGCTCTTTTACTGCTCACCTGAACTTCATGCTGAACTTTTGGAGACTCCTTTTCGGGCTGTTGAACCACAGGTGCTTTCTCAGCCACAACCTCCACCTTAGGTGCAACCTTCACCTCCTGTTTAAAAAGATGTACAACATTGGTTAGACAAAAAAAAAAAAAAAAAGACAATTGTCAGACAATCGATGCCTGGAGAAGATGGGAAGCGGTTACCTTCTTCCTCAAAGCCTGTCGTGTCTGGGGATTGTTGCCAATCTCCCCCAGCGCAGCCCGGGGTCTGAGTCCGGGCTTGTTGGCTACAGCTGCTTTTCCGGGCAGAGCGCTCTGATTCTCGCTGCCGACCAGGCGAGTGTTCTGCAAGAGGATCACAAACCAGTCTTGCATAAAGAGTGGGTTGGTAATTTGTAAGTCGCTTTGGATAAAAGCGTCTGTTAAAATGTAAAAAAAAAAAAAAAGTAAAAGTTTAGCCGATCACTCAAACTCGCATTACACTTCCATTTAAAATTCAGCAGGACCAGGTTTGAATTCTAAAAAGAGCTCAATCTTGATCTCACCTACTAAGTTAGTTACACGAGGACGGAAAGTACACTAGCACAAACCAATTACAACCAAAGCTAAACGTGCCCTTTAAGCATTAGGTTTACGCAAAGCTTGCATAGGAAGAACTTTCGATTATTATGTACTGAACTATTAACAGGGTAAAACAACACGCTAACATTTTAACGTGTGAGATAAGGGACACATTTCCGGGATTGCACCAATTAAACCAACAAAAAATGATGAACTTTATCTTTATGCAACAAATGCATTGTGTCGAAACATAAATATCCAAAATAATTCTCAAAACAACTTACCCTTGTGACACGGAGAGCCATTATTATTATTATTATTATTGTTGTTTTATTGTTTTTGGAAGCTTGTTGCTGCGACTCGATGAACAAACTGATTGATTGTACTCAAGCGAACTCGATGTAACACTGATTCTGCACTGTGGTTTAAATTGTCGCTCTTTCGAACGTGATTCGCTGGGTTCGAAAATCATTGAGATATGATTGGCTCAGTCGCAGCAGCTTTCAATGCGTTACCAGGACAACTAATGACCACGTGACGCCCAGGGGCGGGGAGACCAGTTCAATACGTTCTTCTTGTAGTGTACTATAGTTTGTGTGCTTTCCACTGCCATCTTTTTACGTGGAGAGAGTGGCTGCCTGCAACTTCGCTGCTTAAAGGGGTCATATGATGCTTTTTTAAAGATCATTATTTTGTGTATTTGGTGTAACAGAATATGTTGACATGCTTTCATGTTCAAAAAACACATTATTTTTCAAATACTGTACATTATTGTAGGTCCTCTATGCCCCGCCTCTCTCAAACGCGTAGTTTTCTACAAAGTCCCTCCTTCCGACAAGCGCAGTCTGCTCTGATTGGCCAACTGACCCAGTGCATTTGGATTGGCCGAACACCGCAAGCTTAGAGAGAGTGCTCGCTGTAGAGCCAAATGGGAGGGGCTAAACCTCTAGCTCCCCCTCGTTGGATCTAGTGGGCGGGGCTTGAGACATTTTTAATAGCCCTGGTTTAGCCCCATTTCTTTATAAAGTAACTCTGATGTCATCAATATAATTAATTTTCTTAGCACATGAATGAATGAAACATTAATCGGTAAGGTTAGATTTTTCGCTTAACTATGGATAGCTAATAAGTGCTAGCATTTTCCCATCCCCCTTGCTACATTTTAGCACGTGTAGTGTTTTTATTTACTCATAGTTTTTATTTTATTTAATTTCAGTATTTGTTTAACCTGCACAGATGCATCAGACAATACTTTTGCGAGGACAGGATCCCATCCTGTCTATCCAGAGATGCACTGCAGTGTGCTGCCAAAAATACTGTAAATCGGTGTATAACCATTTACATGAGCTCCGAAATCATGTAGCTAATCACATGCGAAATGCAGTTCAAGACAAAGGTATGTTTGTGTGTGTGTCTGTGTGTAAATTATTTTAATTATAGTACTGTGGGTGTGAGAATGCTTGTTGAATTTTAATGTTTTTGCATGTCATAGTCATTTCTTCCTAGCATTTTAAACTAAAAATATATTGTTCATTTAATATGTTCTTGTGTTGTGAAACCTTTAGGAAGTCTGAATTTCACATACTTCACTTAAGATTTTTGTTGTTGTTATAGTTTTTCTGCATTACATTACTTAATTTGGATCACTGTAAATATTAAAAACAAGTATATAAAAACTCTTTACATGGCAACCAACCTGCAAGGGCTGATGTAGAGTCTGTCAGGCATTTGTTCCAGCATGTAGTAGCATGTTCAGCTAATAGTTTTTAATCAGGGCTTTATTTGGTTGAATTACATGTGTTCTGTGTGGACAGAACAAAACCTTCACTCACACTGGCCTTAGTGTTTGGTGGGAGTGTGGTAAAAAATATAAAAAAGGATCTTAATGTTGTTGTGCTCTTGAGCAAGGTTTTACATCACAAAACCTCAGCATAGGCGATGCACTGTATTAAACATGTAAACAAGACAATTGTGCTAATTTATTCTTTTTACATTTTAGATTTTATCATCATCAAGTGTGGTTTAAAGTGCAGGCAATCACCACATTTCCACTGCTGTTACTGTACAGCAACAGTAATTAGATGTGATAGTCTTATTACACATTTTAAAATGTGTAAAAATTCAGCATCTGGACAAATTCCATCTCCAGCATCAGCAGCACCACCTCCATCAGCAGCACCATCTCCAGCATCAGCAGCACCACCTCCATCCCCAGCATCAGCATCAACAAAAAGAGTACGTGTCTGGCAGCAAGTCAGGGTGACTTGCACACACTGTGGCATTAAAATAAATCAAAGGAACTTGCTGGTTCATATCAACCGAAGACACAGGCAACGGGTAGCAGATATTACAGCAAAGCGGCATCTATCATGCCAATGCATTGATGCCAAAAATGGCATCTTGCTGTTGATAAGTCATTCTTTAAGCCATGCTCTCCTATACATGTTCAAAAAAAAGTGTGCATTATGGGCTTTCTGATGGATCCAATTCTCAAGGATGCACTGACATTTTGGCCATCGAAAATGTTCAGCTGGTGTAGGTTTGTTGGTATCCTTTTATCCAAACTTTGAAAGTAATTTTGAGGTCAAGTTTGCTGCACATCATCATACTGTGTTAAGATGTTAAGTCATTACCTTTTACAATTGTAAAGTATTTTAAGATTAATAGAATCAATTTGAGCTCAGTGTGTCCAGCATCTTCAGTTTTGCTTTGGCCAAGAATTTTCTTCTTCTGTGCATCACCAATTTCTAATGTCATGTTCTTTTAAAGATCCTCAAGCCAAAGTCAAGGGAGATTTTATTTTTTGACTTCATGAACCCTGAAGACTTTGGACATGGGAGTTACATTCAGATTTTCAGGTTTTCACCTGAGGATAGCACAATTCAAGTTCTACTGTTCTGTGTTCATACTAATAACATTCATGTGTTTGGAGTTCATACCAACACAAATAAATGTCTGTGTTCTTATGTAAACCATTTTAAATGAACTGGCTAAGGAATTGATTGCGGGGTATTCATGTTGATGGTAGGTGTTTTTATAATTGCTGTACAGCTGTGTCTGTGTGCTAAACACCGCATTTGTTAATATGGTTTTGGTTTTAGTATGCACTCCATGTTACACTCTCAAAGCCATTTGATTTTGCTGCGGTGAGTTTGCATCAATTTATGGTTATTTGTAAAGCAAAAAGGACTGCGAGAACGCTTTCAACAAAATAAAAAAAAATGACTAAGATTTTCAATTGCTATCTTTTATCAGTCTGACATGCCTATTGTTGCGACACACCAGAAGTTTTGGATCCATTTGCAGTTTATTAAGAATCGTCAGACAATACAGGGTCAAACACCGGCAAGGCAGAACAGTAGAGACAAGGCAGCGGCAGAATCGTGAACCAGGCGAGAGATCGGGGCAGGCGGCTAGAGAACAGAGTCCGGGTGAAACAATCCAAGTCGGGGCAGGCAGATAACAATCAGAGAAACAGGAAACAGTCCAAGATCAAAGCACAGAAAACAAAACACGGGTATAACGCTCGGAAATGACAGCCGGGGCAAATCAAGACTTCGCAAGGAGTTCGTGAAATGGTGTGGCTTATATGTGTGTGTGTAAATGAGATGCAGGTGGGATTGTGTAATCAGGCCCAGGTAAGAGGGATGATGGGA
>NW_015505466.1:1063486-1065157 GCF_001515645.1 Sinocyclocheilus grahami | reverse complement strand
CATTATGAAATGTATGGTGGATCTGTTTGAGCTCATACTTTAATGTTTCAGCCAGTTATGGTTTTCAGTATTATATAATTATAATTCAATCATAGTAAAACCAAACCCCTGGCTCTAACATAAAGCTCTAACATTTTTATTGCAATATGATCAGTTATGTTATTGTTTACATGTGACTGCTCGTAAATATAGATTTTTTTTTTTATTGTTGTATTACTTTAAAAATCTGGCCAATCACATTTCTCCCAGCCATTGGAACATGTCTGTACTGACAGATTTTGAGGTACAGCTTTTTAACTTCTTTGCTTGTGAACTTTTCATATCTGTAGTGGAGTGTTAAGAAAAGAATGCAGTACACAGTTGTCACAAATAAACCACTATGGGTGAATTGAGTAAACCAAGTGCACTTAAACAAACCAAAAAACAATCACCGGACGTAATGGTAATGTATTTATTGTATATGGTCTAATTGTATATTGTCTATAATTAACAGGGTGCCCCTCTTCAGCTAGAAGGAATTGATTGCGGGGTATTCATGTTGATGGTAGGTGTTTTTATAATTGCTGTACAGCTGTGTCTGTGTGCTAAACACCGCATTTGTTAATATGGTTTTGGTTTTAGTATGCACTCCATGTTACACTCTCAAAGCCATTTGATTTTGCTGCGGTGAGTTTGCATCAATTTATGGTTATTTGTAAAGCAAAAAGGACTGCGAGAACGCTTTCAACAAAATAAAAAAAAATGACTAAGATTTTCAATTGCTATCTTTTATCAGTCTGACATGCCTATTGTTGCGACACACCAGAAGTTTTGGATCCATTTGCAGTTTATTAAGAATCGTCAGACAATACAGGGTCAAACACCGGCAAGGCAGAACAGTAGAGACAAGGCAGCGGCAGAATCGTGAACCAGGCGAGAGATCGGGGCAGGCGGCTAGAGAACAGAGTCCGGGTGAAACAATCCAAGTCGGGGCAGGCAGATAACAATCAGAGAAACAGGAAACAGTCCAAGATCAAAGCACAGAAAACAAAACACGGGTATAACGCTCGGAAATGACAGCCGGGGCAAATCAAGACTTCGCAAGGAGTTCGTGAAATGGTGTGGCTTATATGTGTGTGTGTAAATGAGATGCAGGTGGGATTGTGTAATCAGGCCCAGGTAAGAGGGATGATGGGAAATGGAGTCCGAATGGAAGATCGCTAAGACAGTTCCCTCTGGTGGTGCGGAGGAGGTGGTACGGGAGCCTCCTCTGTAACACCTATAATCAGGAAGTGATGGTGCTATCAGTTAATTCAGACATTTCCTCTGACAAGGTATGATATTGAAAAGTATACTTTAGATTAAAACCTCCATACTGTGCATTTCCAGTATGCAGGCAATATATAAAAAATAAAGCAATGCATGTCTAAAACATTGTTATGTTTGTCACTTCCCACAGTCAAGTCCAACAACTAGTCACCCAGGAACAAGATCTACCAAATCCAGAAGACATGGAAGTCACTCCACCTGAGTCAGAAATCATGGAGATCACCCCAACACCAGGAATCTATGTATGTAGAGGGAATGTTTATGCATTGCTTGACTTGGTTATGTATTTAACTTTCCTGTTTCATAAAGGTGTTTATGAGCAGCACTTATTAATTACATTATTATTGGAATTCTTATATTGCA
>NW_015505466.1:1034957-1063430 GCF_001515645.1 Sinocyclocheilus grahami | reverse complement strand
GAACCTGGCAGGAAATACGAGACAAAAGAGATATCCGTGTGTCTTGTTTACACAACCCTCATTTGTGAATCTACCAGTGGGTTACCGTTACTATAATGTAAATATTGATTTTTGTTTTGTAAAATGTCATTAATATTTTGTGTGAAAAGAAGTGTTGTGTTCTTGAAATATATTTATGGTATTTATTATTTTATATCTTGCTATACCATTAAAATTTTGTGTGAAAGAAGTGTTGTGTTCTTGAAATATATTTATGGTATTTATTATTTTATATCTTGCTATACCATTAAAATTTTGTGTGAAAGAAGTGTTGTGTTCTTGAAATATATTTATGATATTATTTTATGACTTCTTATTATGACATTTTATCTAGATTTAAGATTTATTTTATGTTTAGATGCACATTTTGCTAATTTGGGTTAATAGAAACAAATAAATCCAGTGCATCACTTGTAGGACAGTGGAGTATGTGACTATTAAATTACATCTATTTTATCCCAAATGTTGGAGAGGATGCCTCACTAGAGCATGAAGGTTGAGTCTGTCTAAAATTACAGTCAATATTCCATTTAAATTTACAATATAATAAAAAAAATGACAACCAGCCTGTTGGAGTTCATGCATTCACATATACATACAAAAATGGGTAGATTACATAAATTAGTTTAACTTTATTATTATTATTTATTACAATTAATCAGATGATTTAGTTTAGTTCATAAATAACCCACACTTTAATGCGGTGGCCAAAAATTAAAGAGGGGTGCACAGATAGTAAGCTTTCACATTGCCTGCTAAATCTAGTAATTTACATAATCATATAGCATAGGCTTTTATCCGAAGCAACTTCAAAAGTGAGGAAACTATTCTAATAAGGAGAAAATAATATGACAAGTTTACATAGATACAAAGTTTAAAAAGGTGTTAGAAACACATATATAATGTGAGTAATGTTCTTATCAAGTATTTACGTAATACAGTGGGATATGGAATTGTACATGCTATTTGTTGACAATAAAGCATTATTTAAAAAAAGTATTTACGTAATGCCGTTTGTCTCAGAATCGATACTGACCATGATGAAAAAATCAATCATAATCATGACAAATATTAGAGTAAAATAAGACAATATTATCTATGCCAGCATCTTGCGCATCAAAACAAGCATTTACTTCCATTACGGTTGACCTGGCAATAACATTAACAGCCACATGGAAGCGCTTGATGGCGCTTCAAGCCCCGCCCACTAGATCCCGCGAGGGGGAGCTAGAGGTCTAGCCCCTCCCATTTGGCTCTGCAGCGAGCACCACTTGCAAGCACTCGTCGGAAATGTAACGCCCCTTACCATAATCGCAAGCTTCATCTTTCAAAATGAATGTAAAGACAGAGCCCGAAAGGGGAACAGAGTGACAATTTTACACATTTATCCCACAAAATGTTCCTAAATAATTTATATTTCTACTTTCTGTACATTGAGAACCCAATTTATACTCCTGATATTTATAACTACTTGACACTTTACTACTTACTCTTAAAAAATTATATGACGAATATAATTATTTTGCTAATACATATGTTAAGTTATACTATTTACTGCTACTGTTACTATAATTTAATAATACAATTTGTATGCACCTGAACAACTGTACATACCACTCTAATGTTTTTATTAGCTTATACTAAAACACTTTATTGACAATAAATGCTTCTGTTGATATTTTGTTGTACATTAGACAAATAACATTGACATTTGACATTCTGAGTAGGTTACAATTATACAGTGCTTAATAAGGATATTATGAATTCATAAATAAACATTTAAGTAAGTATAAGTGTAAGTAAGTTGTTGTTTTTTAGCATGTGTTTGGCAGTGCTATTTTTTAGGATTACTGATAAACTACTGTCATTTGATTTGTATAGCATTTGTCATTTTTATTTAATCTCTTTATTTTTAAAATGTGTATAGGTAGTATTTATAAAGTTTTAGCTTTTAGTTTTGGATCTGTTTTTAGTTGTTTTAATACTACAATTGATTGCTTCTGTTGTCCTCATTTGTAAGTCGCTTTGGATAAATGCGTCTAATAAATGACTAAATAAATAAATGTAGCTTTCTGTTCATTTACCATGTATTCTTTTAATACTCAGGGCCCTGTAAACTGCAAAATGTGGCTCCGTCAAAACTATTTGTATTCGTATCATTGTAGTATATTGTGGTGGTTTGAGACATGTGTACAGTGTCTGAGTTTCCTTCATAAACTTCATTCATGCTATTAGAAAATTGTGATAATTATTGAGTGATTTCATAATCCCAGTCAACCCACATATAAGGACTAATGCCTTGGTTACAAAGCCCTTGCATTGAAAAACTACTCTAACAAAAAATATATAAAATAAAATAAATGGGTATTATGGAAGGTTTTTGTTTCTTCATTTATGTAACTTTTGTCACAGTATTACAGTGTATAATTAAGTTTTATATTTATGTGTGATGTAAAAAACAAGTGATTGTCAATAGAAATTATTGGAATGTGACAATTAGGGATATGCCGGTATCAAATTTTCTAATTGCTCATGCTTTTATCACGGTATACGGCATTATCACGATATTGAAATTTAGTTTTTTTTAAAAAGTGCTGTCATAATACAGTATAACAGGTTTAATAACTTTTTTTCTTATAACAAAAATAACTGAACATTTAAATGCAATAAAGCAATACAGAACAATTTATAAAATTAAAGTGCAAAAGAACTATAAAGACCAATAGGTATCACTTTACAATAAGACCTCATTAGTTAACCTTAGTTAATGCATTAACATTCACAATGAGCAATAGCTACATTTGCTACAGAAGTTATTAATCTTTGTTTAAAAAATACAAGTCATGTATTAGTTCATGTTAGCTTATTAAATAACACAGTTGCAACTTTCGATTTTAACAACATTGGAATACCTAAGATTAATGAATGTTCAGAATAATTTTTCAATGGCAGTTTGTTAACTAATGAATTAACTAATGTTAACTAATGAAGTCCTAATGTAAAGTGTGACCGAACAATAAAGAATCAAAACACTTTCAAACAATATCGAGGGCATGTTGTAGTCCAGATTAAAATGTAAAAAAAGTTTGAAAATAAATAGCCTATTAAGTCTAAATATTTAAGTATTTGGCGCTGTGATGAACATCATAGCAAATACACAAATCTGAATGGCTGTTAAATCATTTAAACACGATTCAGAAACAGAAAGTAGTGCAGCTGCTTTGTTTACAGGATTTACGGGGTAACGGCTGCATTTAAATGAATTATTATTATTATTTCTGCAGTTTACCGCTAACTGCTGTCAGAGTAAAAGTGCGCTTTCATCCAGAGCGTCTCTCACATGTTCCGCCATGTGCTTCACGTCCGCGCTTGTTTACATCAGAGTGCGCACGTGTCTTTCACGCAGCATACAGCTGTGTTGTGCATTTTGACCAGTTTATGGGAAAAGTATTCTTAAAATGCATAAAAAATTCAGAATAATTTGTTATATATAATTATTTACGGTATTTAGAAGTGCCCACGATAACAATGTCGTGCATATTCATTACCGTGATATATCGCACCACCGAATACCGGCACAAGTCTAGTGACAATACAACAACATAAAACATTTTATTATAAAAAAGCAAAAGCAAATTTGTGTTCATAATATAATATAATATTTTATTGTGTTTATGACAGTTAGGAACAAAACTGTCGTAGACATCATAAAATAAGTTCATTTAAAAAAAAGAGGAGAGTAAAATTACACCTTCAATCCCTTTATTTTTTAATATTTATATGTGTTAAAAAAACAGTTTACATGATACAAGTGCCGTCTTTATAATATTTCATGGACTCCATCTGTTGCGTCATAGTTAGAACTTCGTGGAATCCAGTGCTTAGGCCTGACATGTGCTGGAAGTAGGCTTCTTTTTCCAACTGAATAGTCAGATTATTAACACCAGCATCTTTCAACACGGCAGACACCTGAGAAGAATTTCAGTAGAAGCAATAGGAATTGGTCAGTTATATATGTCCACAAAAAAATATTAGAAATAACCAAAATAAAAAAAGCCATTAATTCTAAGTAATAAATAGATAAAAAGGAAAAGGAAAAATTACATCTAATTAAATGTCTAACCCTTTGGCAAAATGGTAATACAAGTTTTGGAAAGCCCAAACAAATTGATGTAAATCTGTAAACAGGCCGTGTTTAAGATGTAGCATTCATACCTGCTGAATAACTCGCTGTTCCACTACATTAGACATGAGCTGGAGATGGATGGTTCCAGCAATGACACTGGCAGAATGTCTCCAGAAGTGTGGATCACGGTAGGATAAAACTCCTTCGATTTTCTGAATCTGTGACAAGCAAGCAAGCAAAAAAGCATTAAATAATCTGTAATGTAAAGCAGCAAAAAAGTTTCCAAAATTGATAATGACACTGAAGTCTGAAGTAATGGCTGCTGAAAATTCATATGAAAATATATTAAAAGAGAAAACAGATATTTTAGATTGCAATAATATTTTACAACATTACAGTTTTTACTGTATTTACACTGAATTATTCCAGACTTTTGACCAGTAGTGTATTTTTTTAATTTTTTTATTTATACCTTTTCAAGTGTAAAGTTAAGCTCCTTTTCATGCTGAGGTGGCATTCTCAGGAGAAGAACCTCACAGGCGTCCTTTAATAAAGGAATGACACTGAGAAAAATCAGCGTGGCAATAAAGAGCGAACAAATGGGATCTGCAATCAGCCATCCAAACTGTCTGATGAGAATAGTGGATATAATCACACCAACACTGCCCAGCGTGTCAGCAAGCACATGCAGAAACACTCCTGCAAACAGGAAATGGGAAATGTCATTTTCAAAAGGCAGAATATCATCAGGATTGATAAATTATTATAGACTTATCATACCTGGATGAACTAACCTTATCATGCAGTGTTTCCCCTGCCATTATATTAGGGGGGCGGGCCGCCTCTCCAAAGGCACCCCCCACCCCAAGGTCAAGTTAATTTTATTTAAAGTCGGCATGAAACAGAAGTTGCGATTGTCTTTTCTTCTCTAATGTGACGTATATCCGAGTGAAACGGCATCTGAAATGAGAGGGCGGGACTTGATTTCGTCCTTCGGGAATTGATTGGATCGTTGGAAGCTGGGGCGTTGCTAAATGGAGGCAGATCTGAATGCCAGTTTGCAGTTAGTGGTGGGGGATGTCTCCACTGAGTCTCCACTGGATTCACAGCCGACACCCAAGAATGAATCAATGTTTTATTTATTAAGGATGACGACGACGATCAACGGCACAAAACATGCCTAAACAGCCCGCGGACGGAGAGAGAGAGAGAGAGAGAGAGAGAGAGAGAGAGAGAGAGACTGCCTGAATGACTGAGCGCGTCCTCCATCAGATTAAGTCATATTCATGAAAAAAATTTGTTTCCAATGTCGTAAGAGTAATGTTGTCGTAATATCCTAATATCTTTTCAATGTTTAGGGGTAATGTACTCCCTCATGACTGGTGTCAGTGCTATAAAGTTAAGCATCAGCTTCAGCTTGCTTTTCCCCGTTGTTAATCCCAGCGTTTACCCCTCACGTCATCAGCTCCGCCCTTGCGCCATAGCTCGTGACCAGAAGAGAAGTTGAGTCGTTTTGAGGGGGAGGGGAGGTTATAATGTCTTTGATTAAAGATTACAAGGGCACATGAATTTAAAAAAAATAATGAAGTGCACGGATAAATTATTTATAATAAACACTACAGTATTCCATAAAAAAAAATAAGAATTTTCAATTTTGATTTCATGGTGACTTTAATATTATTTTCTCTATAGCGCCAGATCACAACAGAAGTCACTTAAAGTTACCTTTCCTATAGAACAGGTCTATACCTTGTTCTTTTATTTAACAAACTAAAACTTATTTTATGTTATTTATCTTATTTACACGATGGCATGTCATTTCTGTCTCTACGTTACATGGTCGCGCTCTCTGTATCGCGCACAGCGGAGTTTCGCCCCGATGCGCACACACAAGTGTACACACTCCCACTTCCACTAGTGTCTGTGTTTTAATGGGGAAGTCGTGGCCTAATGGTTAGAGAGTCGGACTCATAACCCAAAGGTTGTGGGTTCGAGTCTCGTACCGGCAGGGATTGTAGGTTCGAGTCTCGTACCGGCAGGGATTGTAGGTGGGGGGAGTAAATGTACAGCGCTCTCTCCCACCTTCAGTACCACGACTGAGGTGCCCTTGAGCAAGGCACCGAACCCCCAACTGCTCCCCGGGCGCCGCAGCATAAATGGCTGCCCACTGCTCCGGGTGTGTGTTCACAGTGTGGGTGTGTTCACTGCTGTGTGTGTGCACTTTGGATGGGTAAATGCAGAGCACTAATTCCGAGTATGGGTCACCATACTTGGCCACAAATCACGTCACTTTTAATGAATGGCGCAGACGCGCTGTTATGTTTACTACTCGTACTGAAGCACGCGTGAGCATACGGTGATATTAACGTCTGCCGTCTCTCTAACGAGGACATAAATACATGAACAACATCTCCAGAACTGCTCTGAGAGTCCCTTCATGAGCACTTGACCGTTTAATTTGAGTAAAACTATCCTCATATCATATAAACACAGGAATGTAAAGGTATTCACGGCAACCCGTCAAAATAAAAGTTTGGTTTAACTTGCAGACATTGCATTACTATTGTTCAGTAGAACGTACGTAATATGCTACTACTACTACTACTAAAATGATTAAAACCTTATTTTTAAGGAATAATCATACAATATTTCTTCAATGTTTTAATTTGTATTTTCCAAAAATAATTTTTTTTTAATTTTCATTAATTAAAAGATAAATTAAATGACTGTTTTATGACTTAGAAAAAACGTAAATACACAACACAGAATTTCGGAGTAAAAAAATCATTAGGCTACTGTAAGAATAAATTAAACTTATTTTTATGTTTCAAATAATTAGTCATGTTAAAACACAGAATTTGGTAACAATAAAACATAAGGTTGGAAAAAATAAAACATTTCATAGGGCCCTAAACATGTAATTTTTGTTAAACTTTTGATAAATTGATGTTAAATTGTTTAAGTTTCATGATTTTAATTAATTAGACATGTTTTTTGATTAATAACATGTAATTTAACCATTAAAATGGAGTCCCCCCCCAAAGCCGTAAACCTAGGGGAAACATTGTCATGTATGTAATAAACGCATATACACACTCAAAACAGACCCACCTCGCATATTAGCATTCATTCCCCCTCCAGCAGACCCGTGGGAATGCCCGTGGCCGTGAGAGTGACTGTGTCCCCCATGACCATGTCCATGTCCTCCATGGCTGTGTTCTGCACTTCCGTGCCCATGCCCATGGTGTGAGTGGCTGTGGTCATGTCCAGAGCAGCTACCTTTGGAGGCCCCATGGGAGTGTGCATGACTGAAGGCACAGATGCCCACCAGATTAACGAGGAGTCCACCAACAGACACCGGCTTTATAGGAACAAATGGATTAAGAACATGCATAAGCATGAGGTGGCAGGATTCACATGAGAAACTTTACTTTGCCTTACTTTTGTTTGTTTAACTTAGAGCAGAACCCATTATGGGCAACAACTCAGCAATATCTTTGTCAATCCTGACAACAATGTCTTCATGGAGGTTAGCTGTACATACTGTTAACATGTCTGTGTTGATGTTTGGTGGATCGATGAGTCTGGTGACGGACTCCACAAACACAAAAAAAGCTATGACCATGAGGAACAGGCCATTGATAAACCCAGAGAGGATCTCCACACGACCGTACCTGAAATGAGACAAGCCGTACTGTTAACAGCATTAAAATGACAGAACACAGTTGTATCGTGTTCAGTAATCAGGTTTCCAATGAGTTTCCATTCATATTCCATCAATCATGATTACTGGATAATTTCTGATTCAGACTAATTTGTTAATGAATCTTTCAGACTGTTGTGTGAACCAAATTCATTGTAAAGGTCAGAATCAGAAGTACCACTTCTTTGTGAGCAGATTAAACAGTCATGATGACCATAGATATGTATAGATTCCCTATTCAACCGCTCCAGATACATTGACGCGTCCGCCATTTTGAAATGGTCAACTTGATCATAATAATCAATGAATATTCAAAGATATACATGCATATAACTTGCTGTTGTAGACGCACACATTCAACTTGTACTCGAGGGTTCGCAGAACGTTCCAAAAATGGCAGGATGGCTTACCTATCGTGGCCCATAGAAACAGTCGCTAATGAGGCATCTACGTGTATAAATATATATGGTCATGACTCCACAACAATTACATTTTCAAAAGTGATGAACTTGAAAAGGGGAATTGGTTCATGAAAACAAAAATCAATAAACAGCAATTACACAAGCAAACTACATTTTGTGTGAGATCCACAAGTAATCCAAAACCCTCCGCCACAATGGGGTTACCGTTGCTATGCTACTGCTAAATGTTCTGAGAGGCTTTTAGCACATTACTGTGTGGTTACTGATGTGTTCTAGGTGGATGCTTACTGAATCCACTACCAAGTTTTTATGACTACCTATTCTCTTCCTCCTTCACTGTAAAGTCTGGAATACACTACACAAAAATTCTGTTTTGCCCTGAGTCTGTACTAGTTGCAGAAGGTCAGAGCAAGTCTGCAGATTTTCGCAGTTTTCACAGAATATCAGGTAGTGTACAGCACTAAAACAAACTGTTGTCATATGTCTACTAACAACGAGGTGTAAGTTTCAGTTCGGAACAACTTGAAAGTCTGACAGTGTGTGATTCCCAGTCATTTCGATTTTCTGTGTAAGCATATACAAAGTCAACAATTGCCTATGTTTTAAATTTGGTTCAGCTCACACAAAAGTCACTTTCAAACCAAACAGCTTTCTGTCTTGAAATCTGTAAATCGTAGACTCCTATTTGAATGACAGGATTTTGTCTGAATTTTTTACAGAGCAATAGTACATGTGGTTGCACCTTTGAGTATTTTTATCGTCCACAAAACAAAATCATTAGACTGTTACAAGTGTATTACAAAATAAGTGCTACTATGGAATTTTTCTTCAAATTAGCACAACCTTACCCATAGGAATATATCCTGGTTGCTTTCCATCTGGTCATGAGGGCAGCAAATAATCCCAGAACCAAAGCCGAGCAGTCAAACAGCATGTGGAAGCCATCAGATATCAGACCCAGACTGTTGGTCCACACACCATAGAAGAGCTCCACAAATGTGAAGGCCTGAACCAAGATTAACACGACTGTTAATATATTGTTAAAATAGATCATTAATTAAAATCTAGGTAAGTTAAAGTGGATAGACAGTTTCATACATTTCAATGCCACAATGCTATGTAGACTAAAACATTTGAATCATACAATAATGTCCAATAAATATGACTTGTTTTAAAGAAATAACAAAAATTGTAAGCTATCAACATTAAAGGACTTAAATTGAGTGACTCCTACACTTACATAGCTAACATACCAGGTTGAGACAGAGAAAGTAGAAGATCTGCCGTGAATCATATTCCTCCAGGATCTGTTTGAGCGATTCTTTGATGAAGCGAGGCAGAGACTGGGATGTGTGCTGGAACGCATCTCCCATGAAGTTGTACAGAGGAGTACCTTCAGGGGAATAACCCACCAATGTTCCCTTCTGACCCTTTGAAGATGGGGCTGACAGAATGCTATCAGCTGAAAATATTAAATGGTTCATTCAGTTAAGAAAAAGTACTGTGAGAATACAGTAAATGTAAATGGTTTAAAGGGATAGTTCACCCAAAAATGAAAATTCTGTCATTAATTACTCACCCTCGTGTCGTTCTAAACCTGTAAGAACACAAATTAAAGGGGTCATATGACGTTGCTAATAAAGAACATTATTTTGTGTATTTGGTGTAATGAAATGTATTTATGCGGTTTAAGGTTCAAAAAACACATTATTTTCCACATACTGTACATTGTTGTTTCTCCTCTATGCCCCGCCTTTCTGAAACGTGTCGATTTTTACAAAGCTCATCGGTCTGAAAAGTGAGGTGTGCTCTGATTGGCCAGCTATCCAGTGCGTTGTGATTGGCCGAATACCTCAAGCTTGTGACGGAAATGTTACGCCCCTTACCATACTGTGATGGTGTCTCCCGGCGCGATGAGACAACACCAATAAAACCCATTATAAATGAGGCATTTGTTGCAACCAGTGGGAACATAATTACTGATTATAATGACTTATACTGTCTTTTTACGTGTTGCGTTGCATCGCGCCGCGTAAACATAAAACCATGTCTGCATTTGTGATCAGAGAAATGACAAACAACAAGCGCTACTCTAAACTGCTCAAAACTCGCGTTTGAATCATCAGTGGCAAATCCTTTAAATATGAAAACATACTTGCAGTCTGTGAGTCAGCATTATTTGTTAGCATCATAGACTGTGGTCAGCATGCGTTCCGAAGGGGAAACAGGGGAACTGAATTCACTGGAACACTGGCATTGTAGGCTACTCTCCCAGGAAACAGTCCTTGTCCTCCGTAAAATGCGCTGCACACATCTGAATATTTGGGTTGAACTGTTCTGGAACAGTGTTGTAAATACAACTTAACCACTGATTTCTAGTTGTGTCCTCTTTTGGAAGGCCAAACAAAGTAGTTTCGTTTTCACAAAGAAACACACAGCATCACACACGACATGGCGGCGGCGGTAACAATACTACAGCGAGAATCAAAGTTATGCCTTCTTTCTTTGCGTGAACATTTGGGCAGTGTTATGCAAATCTTCCCACATCATGACATAGACATGTGGGGGTGTGTTAGAACGAGTCGTTTTAGGAGGGCGTGGACGAATCTTAACTTTTATAAAGAATATCTCTTTGGGTTTGACACTCAGTCTTTGCAACTAGCTACGGGAAGATACGAGAATACGTTTTGTATGCAAAGAAAACAAAAATAACGACTTTATTCAACAATTCGTCTCCTCCGCGTCACCCTGGTGCCATTTTGGAGAATATCCACTGAATGTATGTCAAGTCAAGTCAAGTCACCTTTATTTATATAGCGCTTTTAACAATACAGATTGTGACAAAGCAACTGAACAGCATTAATTAGGAAAATAGTGTCAATAATGCAAAATGACAATAGTAAACACTAATTTTTCAGTTAAAGACAGTTCATCATTGAATTCAGTGATGTCAACATCCAGCTCAGTTTAAATAATATCTTTGCAATTATGTCAACGATAACGCTGGAAATGAAGTGTCCCCTATGCTATTCTGTGTCAGCTGCTTCACGCGCATATGTTGTTTTTGTTCAAATCAATCGTATAAAACGTTGTGTGACGCAGCTGACACAGAATAGCATATGGGGCATAGAGGAACCCTTTTGAACCTTAAACCGCATAATTACCATCGTGGTAATTACATTGCTGTCTATGGGAGGGTCAGAGAGCTCTCAGAATTCATCAAAAATATCTTAATTTGTGTTCCGAAGATGAACGAAGGTCTTATAGGTTTAGAACGACACGAGGGTGAGTGATTAATGACATAATTTTCATTTTTGGGTGAACTAACCCTTTAACACTTACATCACTGTTATAAGAATTTGTACTTCGATTTTTGTAGCACAAACTTAGATTGGTTGTATGATGGGAGACATTCTTTACATTAAGTCTATTTCAGAGATACTGACTTACCCATGATGAAGAAGCACGCGCTGACCAGCACTCCACCAGACAGCACATGCTCAGTGCTATTCTGCTGGTCTGGCTTACTTATGGCTCTGAGCTGGTCGGTTAGCGGGTGGGTCCAGAAGTTTGCCAACAGCAATCCACTGAGGAACAAGAAAATGGAGCCATATCGAGCGGAGCGTGAGGTTTCCAGCTTTGCCGTGCAGATGGACTCCACGTAAAAGTCCAGTATCATCACAGAGAAGATGATCATGGCGAACGGCAAGATGACGCCAGACCAGGATTCCACCTTACTCTGAGGATTTTCATTTTTAAAAAGATGAACAACTTACAGAACTGTCTGTATCATTTAAAATGTTCTTAAGATCAATATAATTGAATATGGTACACTATTTTGATTTTAATAATTTTACACTGATTTACACTCTCAGATGCTAACTGATTCCCACTGAAATCAGAATTGAAGTTTTGTGGCTTTTAGTCCATGTCTGTTAGTTCTGAGGTCATACTAGTGTACTCCTAAAAGTTGATAAAATAAACTTAAAACATAAATTAAAAAATGAACACATTTAAAGGCTGCAGTCTTTCTCATACGAGAAACAGGACCAAAAAATGCTCACAGTGGCATAAACAAATTTGTCTAATAAAAGGCTTTGTAAAATGAGGATGTAGCGCCCAGTAAATTAGAACTACTTACTGCCCCGGACTAGTAATAATAAAACAAATTTAAATTGGACACTTTCTATACAGCATGTTGGTCATTTTCATGTCTAGAAATCACACTTATCCTACCACACAGTTTGGAAGTTTGCCCCCAGGTTGAGAACCACTGCATTATAAAGAAAGCTTCTGCTGGTCCTTACCTCAGTGGTTGCAGACAGCACTATGACCCAGGGCAGTAGAACTACAGCGGACACCAGGTTAGATAATGCATATAGGCGTTTTGCACCCCCAATCTCCACTGATAATTTTCTACATGCTGTGTTGAAGGCCACCTTCAGGCACAGAGCTAGAACCAGAAGAACCACTCCACCCTGCTCAGAAAATGAAAGTTAATCACCATATCATCTTGCTGATCCTTCATCTGAGCAAAAATATTAGTGAATAAATGTACTGCAGTAAACAATGACACAACACTCAGGAACAGCATTTAAAGCTTAAAAATAGTTATCAAAAACACACCTTGTGGTCCGCCACACCTAAAAATGCAATTCCTGTGTACAGTGCATGGGTTAGAGCACTGTCATGGTGTCCCTCGGCTATAAGAAATAGAGTTAAGGAGTATACAGTTGTAGATAACACCACATAACAAGTGAGGGTGACTCTCCCTCTCTCTCTATATTGTGTAAAGTTCACCCAAAATTTAAGTTTAGACAGATTTAATTTAGCATTAAATATGGGAAATGAATAAATTAAACAAATACATTATTCAATAAAATGCTATATTAAAAACGTTTAAAACGCATGTAGTCAGGGACAGAGTGCAAGTATACGTGGATTAAATTAGATCTTTTTAGCTAAGAAATCATGAATATTTCTGTTCTGGTGCCACCATTGCCCTGTGGATGGTGGAGAAGGACCAGGGTCATCAAGTTCACCCTTAATGTAATACCAAATGTTGTTAACTTTTTATATATATTAGAAGTAATAATTTAAAAGCAACCACTTTAACTCTATTTTCGCTTTGTTTGAAAAGAATTGTGAGAGTATTGTATCGTGAGATCAGTATCGTGTATTGAACCAAATTGTGACTAGAGAGGATTGTTACACCCCTACCAAATACACACTCATGATGGCATTGTGAACAATTCTACTGTAAATGCTATTCCAAATAATAAAATGCTCATGAAAATGCAATAACTTGTTCCACCTCTGAAATGACTTTCACTTTCATCTGAAAACAACAATTATTTTTGACATTTTGCCTGCATGGTGTCAAAATTACACATTTCACCTTGATATAATAACAGTAAACACATTTCTGGTCCTTAAAGGATACGGTGCTCTGCCATCTTGGCCATAAGATCATCATTATCAAAGAGCAAAAGGCAGATCACAGCAATTATGAAGAAAGCAGCACCCCTTGCCTATAAAAAAAAAAAAGACCACAGGGAAATGTGTCAGCTGGAATATATGAAATATTCTAAATTTACATTTATTAATTTAGCAGATGCTTTTATACAAAGCGACTTACAACTGAGGAATACAAGCGATTCATCACAAACAGGCAATAAACACGAGAATCACTATAAATACATTGTTTCACACAATGTTTAGAATAGTATAATCTAGAACAGAGAGGGATTAAGGAATAGTTAAAGTGAAGATGATTTCTTTTTTCAACAGGATATGGTTAGGTGCTGACGTAAGAGCGGAGTTTTCAGTTGGTTCTTCTGATATACGCTTATGATTTCTCTAGAGTTCTGACCTTAGAAGGTCCCCCTCCAGAGCTGGTGAAGAGAACGCTGAGGAGAGAGATCACCACCACATCACTATGCTCAAACAGCAAAAGGGTCCTGAAAGAAATCACATCCGTTTAGCCCAAATGTTTGTTAAATAAAAGGACAGAGGGAGGAAGATGTTTATTTCAGATTTAGCCCAAAGATATACCTGAGTGGTCCACAGAGTGTCAACCCAAAGAAACCCAACAGGGAGATGACACAGCTCATGACAGCATGCTTGAGGATTTTAATCCACTGAAATCAGACGTTAAACAGATGAAATACCATGTTCAAAATAGGCACAAAATCCACATGAAACTGCATTTTCAATCCATCTTATTCCATAACGTTTTGAGCCAGAATGGGAATTACATGTAATTTTTGCTGTAACTTTTAATACAGTCAACATTGGTATTAAATGGTATTAAATAGCTGATGTCTGTTGAAAAGAAAAGCTTTTTCAGAGGTTGAGGAAGGTATTTCATGACGAGATTTTTTTTCTTAGGAACAACCAAAACTTTGACACTTCAAAATGTTCATAAAATATTGTAAAAATAATAATCAGTCAATCAATCACATTTATTTATATAAACATTTAAAATCAACACATGTTGGCCAAAGTGCTTCACATACCAGGATCTAACACGTTCATACAATCGAGAATTTTTAAACCAAGTATAAAATAATTCAAATGCATCAAGAGTGGAACAAGATCTAATGTGAAGATGTAAGCTGTTCCATATCTACTTTTGATTTTAACCGAGATTTGGGAATATTTAACTGAAACCTTTGTACAGATCTTAATGGCCTAGAGGTAAGAAGAAGAATTTCACCAAGTTAAACCCTTAAAAACAAATAATAACATCTTATATTTGATTGGAAGCCAATGGAGAGATGCTAATACAGGTGATATACTTGCATACTTTTTAGTGCCAGTCAAAAGCCAAGCAGCATTTTGAACCAACTGCAGGCGTGAAATTTAGGCATGAGAAACACTGTAATACAGTGAGTTACAATAGCCCAGTCTGGACATAATAAAAGCATGCATAACAACTTCCAAATCATTAAAAGACATAATGTTTCTTAATTGAAGGAAGCCACTTCTAATACATATGAAACAAGTGATTTAATCCAAGTCTTCTAAAAGTCACAATCACACAGATTGAACAGATTTAATGTAGGCTTATATTCACATATACACATTGCACCACACACACATAGAGCACGTAAAATATAGTAAATGGAACCTCAAATGTGCTTGCTTAACACATTTAGCACATTTTAAGATTGCACAAGAATCAATGAGGTCTGTTCTTGTATGTCAATCAAGTAGAGTTCAGTTGTATGAACATAAAAGCTTTAATTGAATCAGGTCATCATATAAAGCGATCATGTTTGTTCAAAAGACTTGATTATACTACTTAATATGGATCAGTCTTACAATGTTTTCTGTACGTTTTAATGTGCTCAAATTTGGGTTTTTTGGACTTTCAATGGATGGACTAAAAGGATGAGAAAACATAAAAAAAATATTTTCATTTGGAATTCGAAGATGAACGAAAAAGTTATGAGGGTGAGTAAATGATGACAGCAATTTAAAAAATAATATAAAAGTTAAGCTGGTATGAGAAGAACATTCTACCTGTCTCTTATGGATCCTTTTTCCAGATGAAAACGGCTTTTGAAAGAAAACCAGTATCACCGCACACCTAAGCAGAAAAGACAAGGTATTTATATGACCAAATACCATAAATAAACAAATCATGACAGTTATATTCTTTAATATATTCATTATCTGATGTCATTCCTTACCCCATTTTCAAAATAAAGAGAAACTGTACAATGTGCACAACTTTGAGGAGATCATATGACTCAAATATCCCAAAAGCCTTCAGCAGCTTGGTAAAGTAGAGTAATACTATGTACCGGGTCAGTCTGGAAATAAGAAAACAAAACATTCAGTTAAATAAGAAAAGTACAAACAGACAAACAAAATTGTGCATCTCTTACCAAAAACTACAATGGTATTACCATAAAAATAGCAAGAAACCCATTGCATACCATTGATTTAAGACACTACCATCATGGTATTCTCTAAATGTGGTAAACAAAACAAGGCAAAGCACATACCTTACAATAACGTACTGTGGCTACACCATGGTACATTGTCTGTGATACATCACAGTAATATTAAGGTACTTTGAAATTATACAATGCATAAAGGAATTTCAAGAATACTATATTACTTTTCAGTAAGCCATCTCAGCACTTACAGACCAGTAAAGGTTTAATACATGGCAGTATGTTAAAACCAGCATAGTTCTTGAAGCACCCTGCCAAACAAAGTAATTCAATAAGCAATTGATAATAATTAATAATCCCTAATTTCTAATGTACATATAAATGATTATAGTATTACCACCACCACCACCATATCGTGGTAGTGTAAAAGTAAAGTACACTGTTGAAAGTGATCTTGGAAGACTTTGGATAGACTCAATAACAAGTAAGGACTATAGACGTTATCCGGGCAATACTATATTTTGTACATTAACATGATGGTAAAGTCATGTTATTTTTGAGGTACCATGTATATACCATGGCTTATAAATACAGTTACCACACAGGACAGTGCTACAGTATATATCAAAGTAACTTGGTTTCACCACCTCATAACATCAGTGTAACATAGTACTGTCACAGTACTTGTTATTTATGAGTATTTAGAATTAAATTTACATATACTCGTCTTACCTGGCATTTGGAACCTCAACTCGTCCCAGCTTCCCACCTGAGATGACATTACTACTGTATTTTTCATCCATGCTTCTTATGTGTGCGTTTATGTCTTTGTGCGTGTTATGATCTTTCACTGTTTATCCATTTGGGAGCTCATCACTGAGAAACAAAAGTTGTTATGTATGTGTCTTTCTGTGCTAGCCTGTTTAGATAGATGAAACCGACAATAACCGCACAACTGAAGGCTCTTTGGTGGTGCTAAAATCGCTCATGTACTGCTAACCCACAGCGCCGAAGCCTGAAATAAAAACCGTTAATTTTCGCAATACATATTTAATAAAAAAAACATCCATTTTCTTCTTCTTCTTCTGTTTATTGGTGGTTTTGGCAAACCAACTTAAAGGTGCATTACCGCCACCTACTGATCTGGAGTGTGGAGTGAACAGATTTGGTAGAGAGGATAGTATTATATATAAAAAAAAAAAATAACCTTCCCACTATTACAATTTATATTCTTTCCACATTTCCTGTCTTTTTTTAGATAATTGAACACTTCTTCTTTAATTCTTGATTGCATTTGTCTATTCCCTAGTAATATCTTTAGTGATACTTTATCATATCCCATCAAATCTAATTTATGATTAAGTTGATTTCTTTCTCTTTCATACGCATCACATTCTAGAAGAATGTGCTTTACTGTTTCTGGATTCCCACATTTATCACATCTTCCATTTTCATGCTTCCCTATTTTGTGTAAATTGAAATTTAAAGCTGAATGTCCAATCCTCATTCTTGTTATAATAACATCTTTCTTCCTACTCCCACATCTTATTCTCTCTTCACCTACACACCCCTGTATCTGGTAAAGATGCCTTCCTTTTATTCCACTATCCCATAACTTTTGCCATATCTTTCTTACTTCAACTGATATAATTCTCTTGATTTCAGATTTGCTAATTGCTATATTAATTTCACTATGTGAGTGCTTCAGAGCCATCTTAGCCAAGCAGTCCACTTCCTCATTTCCCTCCACCCCAGTATGAGCCGGTACCCATAGGAAGTATACCATTATCCCTGATTGTCTAATTCTAAACAAATACTGTAATACTTCATATATTAGATCTTGCCGCGCTGCAGATTTACCACTCTCTAGACTTGTTAGAACAGACATTGAATCTGTACATATTACAATATTATTTGGTTGTATTTCTTCAATCCATTGTAGTGCTAATATAATTGCTATTAATTCTGTAGTAAAAACAGACAAATGATCTGATATTCTTTTGGCTATTTTTATTTTAAATGCAGGAATATATACTGCTGCTGCTGTCCTTCCAGATTCAGGATCCTTCGACCCATCCGTATAAATCTGTAATTGTGAATAATATGCTTGATTTATATACTGTTGAACTACTATATTTATAGGAATGATCTTCTCCTTTTCATTTATTTCTTTTTGTATTTGAAAGTCAATCAAAGGCATTGGAAACAACCACGGTGGAACCACTGGAATAGCTACAGAAGGATTATTTTCATATTTATTCAACCCTAATCTATCTGCCTCCTTCTTTACTGTCCAACTGAAGCTCCTTTATAGTCATACTCCCAACAATCTTTCAAAAGATTTTTAACTGGATGATATTCTGAGTGACCCTTTACACCAGCCCAATATCTCATCCTCAACTGTAACCTACAGAGTTCTAGGGGCATTTCTCCCATCTCTACCTGTAAAGCATTCACTGGAGATGTTCTAAAAGCTCCACTACATATACGCAGAGCCTGTGACTGTACTACTTCAACTTTTTTGAGCAGAGTTTTGTTAGCCGAACAGTATACTATACTACCATAATCTATACTAGATCTTATTACTGCACTATATATTCTTTTTAATGATTGAGAACGTGCTCCCATCATCTGTTTTCACTAGCCAGCAGCTACATTATGCAGTGAGGTGGTAGTTGAAGTGACGTCAACATTTCCCTACATATGGCTTCCATCTGTTACGCTTTTCAAAATAAAAGTCATGTTTCTTGTACCGGTTAGTATAAACTCACTTTTACATTAAATATATTCTAGTACTATTTATGTTATACATAAAAATCTGTTTCTAATTGTGTTTTATGCAATTCGATTGTAAGTGTAACGCACGATCTAAGTATGGGTAGTGTTGTGCTGTTATTACCAAAATATTATATTCATTATTTTTTGCCTGAAGAGAAACGTTTACGTTAAATTGTGCTGTTGAGTTTCTGATGATTTTCAATACATTTTTTTTGTTTAAGTTTTTATTACTCAAAGAGTGCAATATAAAAAGTCCAAAACTTCTCAATGTTTGTATCACTCCGCTTATCTGTTTTCGCGCCTCCCATACCAGTGGTGGGTATTCAAATGTGTTTTTTTCCTATAGATTATATCGTTACACAGTGTGAGGACACAATAAAAAATTATTTCACAATACTGTTGCTCTGAGACGCACAGTGGTTGTTTCTGCTTTTGGGGGAGCAAAAAGGTAACAAAGTTGTGTGTAAATGTTAGTTACACAACTTCTTTTGTTTATTGAGCTGTTGTATAAAAAGCACACTCACAATCCAACTGTTGGCCTGAATACCAGCACTGCTGTGATGACCTTAAGATGTAGTATGGTATGCCTATTATTATTTTAGTATGAATTTTCTTTTTTATTTGTTTATTTATTTATTTTTTAAAACTATTTATAATGACCTTTAGGCTAATTTGATACATTTTTGTCAATCAGGTTTCAAATCACGATTGATTGAAAAGCAAGGTCATCGTAGCGATTATTAGCTGACGTTTAATAAATTAAAAATGTAGGCCTACGTAAACCTTCTGTCCACAATCTAACGTCGTCCAGTGCATAAAACAAAGTTTATTTTTATTCCTACAAGGTGAATCATGTGGTGAATGTGTTATTAGTTTAGTACAGACTCCAGATGGAAGTCATGACGTAAAGAGAGTACGTAAATTGCCATGACCTTCGCATTGCTGTTGTCCTGCTCATATATCTCTATAATGTTCTCCACAGAAAAGGTCAAGTGAACAGACTGTCCCCCTAATTTCTGCAACTGTCACCTGATTTTGTTGCCATGCTCTTACCGAAAAGTAGTATACTTCAAGTTTATTTTATTAAGTATACTTAAGTAAAGTTCCAAGTATCTTTTTAAGTATACTATATGTAGCAAGTATACAAATATCAGTGTACTAGTAGTATACTTGTAAGTGTACTATTTCAATACTCCTTGGGACTAAATTGGCCCACTTTATAGTATATAAAAGTATACTTTTAAGTATACTTTAAGTATAACAGTAGTAAACTAAGTACACTAGTTTACAACAATATTTTTAGCTTGTACTGCAACTATACTAAAAGTGAACTTATAGGAATACTGATAGTTTTCTAATTAAATATTGTAGTAGCATTTTTAGTACACTTTGAAGTATAGTCTTAGTAAACTACTAGTTTAGTAGTTTTATACTGCAAGTATACTCGTAAGTGAACTTTACATCATACTTTAAGTATACTACTATGTCCCTATTTAGGTATTAATTTGTATATATTTTGTTATATGAATATCTGAACATACAAAACACCAAAAGAAAGAACAGTGTATCTGCTTGTAAACAAAAACATTTTATTCTAGCTTCATGCATTCTTTTTTTAAACACTTGAATGTGAGTAAGTTTAATAAAGAATAAAAAAAAGAAAAAGAAATAAACAACATTTTGAACAAAAAGCTGAAAAAAAGACTATGAATTGGATTCAGAACGATCATCAAAATGTAGATAGAGTCTCAACACCCCAAAGCTTGACAGTCATTATTACCTCTTCATTGGTCGACATTACATCAACTTTACACAGTTTTGATGCTGTTTTATGTCTGATGAAGGTGTTAGATTACATGTGGAAGCATCTGTTGTTTCGGTTTCTTCTTCACTTGTGATTTTTGGAAATTCTGTACAGAAAATGTGTACTAGCGCCCCCTACAGTATAACAATGAAAACACAGATTCTCGGCGCACAAGTATAGCTCAAATATATTTAGACTTAAGTATAAGTCAAGTATACTTAAATGTCATTTTAAGTATATTTCTGAGAAGTACATAAAGCCCATGTCTGAGAAGTAACTTAAAATTAGACTGAAAGTATACTTTCCTATTTTCTAGTTTAAAAGAAGTATACTAATAGCACACTTGAATAAACTTATTTTTCGTAAGGGTGAGCAGTGGCCTTTTAGATATGGCTTGAGGTCTTGCTAAAGAGTCTGCTGCACAGGAAGGAATTTGCAATTTTCTTCTTATCTTAAATTATTTGAAGAGTTGTAATGCATGTAAATGCACTGAAATACATGAAAATGAAATGTACTATAGAAGAGTTAGGGTGATCCATTGAGTTCCTCAGTGTGCTCTTAGTTGATATACAGTGGGATGAAATTATTACTTTTTCAACAGGGGAGTAACAGGGGTGATTATAACAGTCTGATTTCTTTCAATATCTTAATGCCATTCTTGCTGTTGGTGCATATAGGCCTTTATGTTTCTTATATGAAAAAAGTACAGGGAGATGTGTAGTATTTAACATAAATTGTTGGCTTTTATTTATATATATATAAATTTTTTTATTGTGTGTGTGTGTGTGTATATATATATCATGTCTCCTCAAAATGGGCTTATGTAATCATTTTCAAAATACAACCTCTAGGTGGCAATATGGTGCTTTTTATTTTTCAGATACAAAACTGGGTTTCAACCCCTCTCTCAAGAGAGCCACGTGTCAATCTATGAAGTACATGAGGCACAGTCTGTTAAAATGTGTTCTATAGATTGTAATACAACGAAATGCTTTGAGACATCCTTACATCACACTTTAACTTTCATGTAAGCAACTGCAATATTTGCTTAGCATGAAAGAAATTATTTCATTTTGTGAAATGAACATGCTGCAGCTTTTATTTATTCAGGGTGTATTCAGAGGCTGTTGAATGCTATACTATCATGAGCTCATGTCCCCAGTCATCCCTTTTTGTGCATTCTTGAATGATGTGACCACAAAATTACATAAGATTGCAGTAAAACCGGTTTCTCCTGCCAGAACTGCAAGCAAAGAGACGCTGGGTGGAGCAGCAATGACATCACCGAGTCACTCAACGTTCGGCATGCATGTAGAGAGAACAGAGAGGCAAAGCACGCTAGAGTATGTTAGAGGAAATTAGTCATTTATGGGGAGAACAGCTATATTAAGTGCACGGCAAGACTGCACTCAGTGTGACCATTCATGCTTCACACATTAGCCGTATTTGGCAAGAGCCACAGCTTTCAGTGCCAAGATGGAAATGGAAAGGAAGAAAAGAGGGAAAGCAGGGATTGAATATGTAGTAATTAAGTTTTTCTTCCTCCCTTACCCACTTTTTCCCAGTGCTCTGATTCTTGATTGACTTTTGGCCACTTGGAACAAACTGTTCAAGGAACAGGCAAGGCCTTTGAAGGCTGGAGGCCGCTAAAACAGAGCAACTGTATCAACACATTTCTCCTGCTTAGATCAACACAGAACACATGACAGTCAACTATGTTTGCTTTCTCTGGCTAGGTAAACATTTTCCAGTGTACCAGTCTTGCAGAGATCAAACCAGATAACTGTTTAAAAAAACATGCTGGTTTCAAAAGAAGGCATGCATCGTTATTACTATTGCTCATACTCAATTTTCAAAATACTCATAACTAAACTTTGGCAATTAACTTATGCCACACCATTCATCCTGAAGACATGAATATTACCTTATATGTGACCCTGGACCACAAAACCAGTCGCTGGGGTATATTTGTAGCAATAGCCAAAAATATTGTTTGGGTCAAAATTATAGATTTTTCATTTATGTTAAAAATCATTAGGATATTAAGTAAAGATCATGTTCCATGAAGATATTTTGTAAATTTCCTACCGTAAATATATCACAACTTAATTTTGATTGGTAATATGCATTGCTAAGGACTTCATTTGGACAACTTTAAAGGTGATTTTCTCAGTATTTTGATTTTTTTGCACCCCAGATTCCAGATTTTCAAATAATTGTATCTCGGTCAAATATTGTCCTATCCTAACAAACCATACATCAATGGAAAGCTTATTTATTCAGTTTTCAGATGTATAAATCTCACACTTACTGGTTTTGTGGTCCAGGGTCACATATTGTCTTATTATGTTAAGTTGTGCTGTTACTTTAGCAAGTTATTGGACTTATGATTGCAGCAAAACCATATGGTGGACAATGAAACAAGACCTAATGAAACAAGTTTAGAGGGGGCTCTTTTGACTGACCAATAAGCAACCATCTAAGTTCTAAGAGATCATAGCAACTACCCAAAATGCTAAGTAACTGCAAAGCAACATACTACGAAGCCACTCAGAACATTGTAGTAACTGCATAACAATGCCCAGCAACCACACACAACACATATCATAGTGGTGGTGGCTTCTGCATGGGTAAGCAAAAAATCTAGATAAATCTGATATTATGTCAATTGTGTAGCTATGTTTTGACTGCATGTGGTTTCAGTTCTGTGACAGTTTAAGTAAGTGACTATATAAAGATGGCCTACCTGCTTTAACTGGTCTTCTGTGAACTTCTCTGTGGAGAAAGACTAGAAACAGTTGACTTAGACTACGAGTTAATTTCTCATGAAAGCTTAGTTTAAAAAACGAATCATCAGAAAAAACATTATGAATAAAAAAGAACCAGAATCAAAAAAGACAAAACACTCATAAACCTTGATCAAATAAAATACATTTCTTTGCTTCAAATTTGGTCCTTTGTAATAGAAGAGACATATGATTATTCATTAAAAATATGAATTGTTTCTACACTGAGCTATAAAATTGAAAAATTTGATGTGAAACGTTCAACCCAACCTCACGAGAGTTGCCGAATTGAAAACAAACATTGAGGTCCACACCTAAACCTAACCTTTGAATGACATTGTGTGAATTCATACGATTTTGCCACCAATTCATCGAACATAAAAGTTATGAATTGCCATGAGAGTGTGTTGAAAATGTTTGCATTCAAATCTATGATTGCAGACTTTTGTATCTTGCATGTATCTAAACAGTGTGAGACATTGTTAAGATCTCTTCTAAGAAGCTCAAGGAGACACATGCAAGATTTCTCAGGAGAAAAATCTGAGTAGCAGGAGACTCCAATAGTAAAAAAAACAGTAAAGTCTCCATTTGTTTTTATCTTATTGCAAAATACCTGAAGACATTGTCAGAAGCTAAAAAAGTGTGGCACTAGAAGAGGCAAAGTTCACTTTTTTAGAACCATTGGGATCATCAGAAGTTGAGGGCAAAGTCATGTCAAGTCAAATAAAAAAATCTATGTGTCAAGTGTCATGCTGTTAAAGTAATCATTAGGCCCTTTCGCACTGCAGGAACCTTTTCATAGTACCAGAACTAATTGTAGAACTACCCACTTTTTGGCGTTTTCGCACTGCCGGAACTGGGTGCGATTTTAATACCGGACTGCCTTTTTCGAGAACCAAATTGTCATTAATTCCAGGTGTCCCTTGTCTTCCCCTCATCTGTTGCCTCATTGCCTTTTTCGAGAACCAAATTAGCTCCTACTCCAGAGCAGGGTCTAACCAGCACAACTGGTACTAACCGTGACTTAAGTAGACATTGATTGGCCAAACACATATGAAAACGCCCTCACCCGCCATGATTTAAAACGCCGTGTAAACATACTGTAAGTATGTCAACTTATTTCGCAAGTATGGAGAACAGCGATGGATGGACGGACGCTGAATTTAAGGCACTTGTATCAAATGTAGCTACTGCCAGTTGTCGTTGGAGATTCTTAGTCCTCCTTCCCGTTCTTTCAATCGCTTTACGTATACGTCGACTTTCCATGTCCATTATTGTAAAACCCGCGAGACACAACAAAAACACAGCTCCGATCACAGCGTCCTCCATCCTCCTGTTGTTAACGTTGTTCTTCTTTGTTTCTGTTGTTGAACGCCACGCACAAATGACGACGCTGTCGACCGGCTTATGTCACTTCTTAGTACACACTGTCGGTGCGAATGCAACCCTTTAAATGGTACTGGGAAATAATAGTTCGCGCAAAATCGTCCCAGTACTTTAATACTGTACATTTAGTTCTGGAACTAAAGCGGTGCGAAAGGCCCTAATATAATAAAGTAATGATTACTAACTCATCATGAGCTTCTTGTTATGTGCCACAAAGTGAAAATTATAAGTAATGCACTCCTTAGTCCCTTAATGCACAGAGTGATGTCAGGATAGTTTTAGAAAACTAAATAATGCAAAAAATAAGTGACGCTCATATGTGCAAACCTTACTATAGAGTATTGGCAAGGTGTTCAGTGAGGTTGCTTCCATACGTGGCTTGGTGAGTCAAATGTGCCCACCCTACTGGCCTTCAGATATGGCTTGGTCATTTTATCATTTACAAGGTGAAAATTGTAAGTCACACTCACAATCAGATCACACATAGCACACTCATTTGTGTCATAGCATCATTCATGTCTGTACCACGAACAATGTAGGACAAGGCTTGTTCAAATGTCTAGCCCTAAGTATGAGTAACAGCCATAGCGATGCTTTCCCTAGCAACCACCACTAATTAAATGCTATTCTGTAATGGTGGTAAGGTTGGTCTGTTCAATGTCATTTTGTAAACAATAATTTTCATTTAAAATAGGCATGTTTTTTTTTATAATATTTGGATTGTGTTCGAAATACTCAATCCAATAATATCTTGTTGACAATATCTACAGATTTGAAGATTAGTGTTACAGATATTCAATCTGTAAAACTATTTATACATACATACACACACACACACACGGTTGTAACAAAACCAGTTGAATATTGCCAAGATTTTATTTAAAAAATATGAACTTTGATTACATCTGTGTGTGTTGTGAATAAGAGGTCTTAGGACTGTAAAGCTTTGGTTACTACCACACAATAAAGGGCCTGGGAAATAAGGTGATTTCCTCCATGCTATAAAAAGTAAGGGAGCCACAAACACATCGGTTATTTGTTTTGATTGCTTTGCATGAAAAAAAGCACATGGTACTTGCATGTTTCCACTTCTTTTTAACAATCTGGATGCCCCCTTAAGAAATTCTGTACACGTTTAAAGCAAATTCATAAAATACCAGTCTGGTTTTACACAAAGGTTGGTAGATGGGTTAATAAAAAAAAAAATATATATATATAGTCCAAGATAAGAAAAAAGAAAAATCTTTTTAACAATGGTTTAAAACAGCTGTGCAGCATTTTTTTTTTTTTTAGAAATTTACTCTTTGTATGCCAGTTTCATGTGATAAAAATAAAATACTTAAACATCCCGATTGTTAAAAAAACAATTTCAAGAAAGATTGAAATTCTGTGACATGGTGTACGTCATGAGGTCTGTCTTATATGTCACGGTTCACACACACGAGGAACGAAGGAGCGAGGAAACCCGGAGTAAAGTAACTCAAAAGGGTTTATTGAACAAAGGCTTGGGATCACAGGACGACATTTAATGACTGACAAAGGACAAGAACACACAGGAACAGATGAGGGGAAGACAAGGGACACCTGGAATTAATGACAATTAACATTGGAAAAAATGAATTCAAAGCATGAGACCGAGAAACTGGATGACGGAGCACATGGGTGCTCTGGAGACCTCTAGGAGTAGGGTTACCAGATGGGAGGCCGTCAGAATGGGGCACCATGGTGGATCTGTCAGCTCTGGGCGCCAAGGCGGAAGAGGGACCACAGAAGGCCATGGCGGGGTAGGGAACACAGGACGCCATGGCGGAGTGGGGACTTCAGGAGGACATGGTGGTGCAGACAGTTCAGGAGGTCAAGGCGGAGCAGCCTTCGAGGCTTAGCCCTACTAACCCCCCCCCAAAAAAAATACATCGGGACGTTTACAGGTTCCGAGGCCCTCCCTGGGCCAGGACCGGGGACTGGAGCCCTCCCTGGGCTTAACCGGGGATCGGGAGCCCTGCCTGGGCGTAAACGGGGATCGGGAGCCCTCCGTGGGCTATACGCGGGAACAGGACTGACACTGGAACGAACTCTGGGGCTGAAGCCGACACCCTTCTCCTCACCCCGAGTCTCCTCTTCTGGATCGGGGGAAAAGGCATGGTCGGCAAACTGGAGTGTTGAACATCTAGTGGGCTTGCCACGCTAATGTCCAGAGGGCTTGCCATATGTGTGGCCAGCGGGCTGACATCGGCCTGGTCAGCAGGCTGGAGATAGCCCCGGCTGGCAGGCTTGACATAGCTACGGGGTGGTTCTGAGCATCCGGCGGGCTTGTCTTTGGCGAGGCCAGCGTGCTGGAGATAGCCCCAGCTGACGGGCTTGACAGCGGGCTGGAGAAAGCCCCGGCTGGCGCTTGACAACGGTGCGGCCGGCACGCGTCACAGAAGCGCGGTCTTCCATCCGCGGAGACAAACAAGGAGAAAAAAAGAAAACAAAAGACTGTTCAAAAACGAAAATAAAACACGGGAGAAGGAGCGCCGCTTACTGTTTGAGGCCAGTCGTTCTGTCACGGTTCACACACACGAGGAACGAAGGAGTGAGGAAACACGGAGTAAAGTAACTCAAGAGTTTATTGAACAAAGGCTTGGGATCACAGGACTCGACACATCAGAATGACGTTTAACGACTGACAAAGAACAAGAACTAGAACACACTTTAAATACACAGGAACTGATGAGGGGAAGACAAGAGACACCTGGAACTAATGACAATTAACAATAGAAACACCTGGGAACAATTAATTCAAAGCACGAGACAGAGAAACTGGATGACGGAGCACATAGGGAGCAAAGACACACACAAAACCTGGCCCAGAGCCTGACAATATAGTGTATGTATGTAATAAAATGTGTATTTCCATTACAGGTTTAGGTCTTAAATTTTATATAAGGTGGTATTAAAAAGGTCTTAAAGTCTTAAATTTAACTTGTTCATATCGGCAGAAACCCTGCGCGCCACAACAGCTTGAAATAGGGCTGGACGATATGGCCAAAATTTATATCACGATATATTTCTTAATTTCGGTAGATACGATATAATTCCGATATCGATATGAAAACTATTAAAAAAGCAACGGCCACAACCTGTACCTACAAACTTATGAAAAACTTATGAAAAATGAATTTGCCAACTCTATGAAACCTACTCCTATAAAACTATATAATATTTTAGGAAAAAAATGGCGCAAATAAATAAATGTTCACCTTTAGTTGGTATTTAGCCTTCATACAAACAAGAAATGTGAAATCACTGTCAAATAAACCTCAGACTCTCCTTATTAATATTAATAGTTTTTACTTCAAACTATAGGCTAACATACCAGTCAAAAGTTTTTGAACAGTAAGATTTTTAATGTTTTTAAAGAATTTTCTTTTGCTCACCAAGCCTGCATTTATTTGATCCAAAATACAGCAAAAACAGTAACATTTTGAAATATTTTCACTATTTAAAATAACTGTTTTCTATTTGAAAATATAATTTATT
>NW_015505466.1:1002513-1034896 GCF_001515645.1 Sinocyclocheilus grahami | reverse complement strand
ATTATTCTTATAGATTGAAGCGTGCATTAACCAGGATAACGAGTATGCAACATGCTCCGAGTTGCTTCAGAAAACAAAAAAATAGAGCAACAACAAAAGCATGTTGCTGGAAATGAGTTTATTGAAAATGCAAACTGCTTGTCTGCCAGCAGGAGGCGCTGTGAGAGCGGTGGAACTAACGGTTTCTCCAGTAATGGTTGTAAACATGAACGATACTTTATCAGATAAAAATGCCATCTAAACTATTCTGAAGACAATCGGTTCCCTTCAGAGATAGCCTACATTCATATAAAATACCCGCGACGCGTTTTGATTTTGAAACGTGTCAAAAAAGTCAAACGCCACAAATAAATCAATGTATGGGAAACACTGGTAATGTATATCGAAATATCGGAAATGTGTTTAAAAATCATATCACCGTTATTGAAAAAAATTATATCGCGATACATATTGATATTGAATTATTGTCCAGCCCTAGCTTGAAATGACAAAGCGGCCGTTGTGAAGAGCTTGGACTATGCCAGAAATAGAACGGGGAATCCGTTTGCTCATCCGTTTCCAGATGAGGCTTGCATAGCCTGAGTATGTAAAAGAGACTCGTGCAGAAATCAAAAGAATTGAGTGCAACCGCACTCACAGAAAGTTATAGATGCATACTGCGGTAGAAAAAAAAATAGATAATATATGATTTAGGTAAGTGAAATTTTAGGACGTTTCCCCTGAATATCAACACTACTGCAACGAGGCAAGTGACTGTTATTATGAATGGGTTACTGAATCATTTGCTCATTTAATGAACCCATTCATAAAGACAGTCACTTGCCTGTTTCCGAATGAATCAGCCGTTTGAACGAATCAATTGAATGACTAAATGACTCACTTATTTAAACAGTCATTTGCCGCCACCTACTTGTGGTTTGGTTTTCACATTTAAAAGTACCTTGCATTTTCCCAACATTTCTTATTTGTATTTTTTTTAAATATTTAAAACATTAATCTTATAAAATTATTCGTGTATCTGCAATTTTGTGGTGTAATAAATCACTTTGACACCTCAGCTTCATGAAACAGTCTGTGTAAATACATCCAAAGACTATAGAATATCCCTTAAAGGGACTTTAATACATCTAATGCCACTTCAGATGCAGCTTCTGTTTCCTCTGCAGTGTAAAGATGGCGTTTGTTGATACCAATTTCATTTGAACAACTCCACAGTTTCTTATTATTCTAACTTAATTAATTGACACAATGTAAGAATTTAATGTGAAAGATGATGCATCCATTTAATAAGAATAAAAAATGTTGCATTGAAAAAAACAACAACTATAGATTGTTTGTATATGCTGTCAACTGTAGTTCTTAGAAATTGACAAAAATCAGTATCAGCAGGTACAAAAAAAAAAAAACGGAAATTGGAATCGGCCAAAACAATTGCAATCAGTGCATCTCATATTGTAAGTCTTTTAATTACTAATTATTGTACACTCTCATGTTCAGTACCATTACCCTGCACCCTGAACTGATATCTAGTAAAAAGCATTATAAACAGCGGACCATTAGACCAATAATGAATGTTTATAAGATGACAGGACAGTTTATAAGATGACTGTTTTTACAGGACAGTGAAGTTGTCAGGTCAGCCAGGCACAGCTGGTCCCAGTCAGGATAATTCCAGGTTTTTTGTGTATTTTTATTTATTATTGTGGTAAGGATAGTTAGTAAGGATAGTGTGGTAAAGGAATTCCCTGTTATGTATATGTATTTGTGCATACATAGTTTTATTAAATTACTTTCATTAAATTAATTGAATGATTCAGCCTCCATAGGCAGCACACTGTTCAGCAGAGGGCCACCATCCAAACTGAGATGACCAGGATTTGCAACTACATTATTTTTATTTAATATTGACATAAAGAAACATTACATTATTTGATGGTAATTATTTTGGTTTGTAATTGAATTTTTTGCCAACAGATCATTTCCTGGGGTTTTCAGCAAAGGACGGGGTAAAAAGCGAATGCTGTCAGTGCCCCCTAGCAAACCCACAAAAATATTGCCTGTTAACTTTTATCTGCTTCCTCACCAATACGAGCGAACACCTATGGAGAGTGAGCAACTGGTACATATGCAAGCTGGGTTGGGGCGAAAGACAATGCAAATGGATGAAAATGCAACTTATGATGAAGTAAGTATGCATGATGTTTCTCTTGCATCTTTTAAAATTCTCTTTTGCTAATGTAACAGAGCTTAATTCATTAGTAACTCTGTATAGCTGGAACATGGGTGCTGAGGTGCTCTTTAGCACATTACTGTAATGAAACCCTATAAGCTGTTTGTACCAGTGTTGCACTTGTAACTGTTGGGCATTTAATTTTTACTCAGTGTTATTTACATTGTAAGGTATGTGCCCAACTGAAGCTGTTCCCAAAATTTCAGGAAGTAAAGGGGGTTTGGTTTGTCTATAAATCTTCAGGTAATCATCAGGAACAGAGTGATACATTGCAATGAAAAAAAAAATTCACATCAAATACATTTCTGAATTTTCACATAATCACTAATAACATATTCCATATTTTGTGTAAGTAAATACCTTTGTGCAAAGCTTAAAACATGAATCCTGGCATAACAAAATACAAGGAATGATCTAATAATGAAAAAAAAAATTCACATCAAATACATTTCTGAATTTTCACATAATCACTAATAAAATAATTCCATATTTTGTGTAAGTAAATACCTCTGTGCAAAGCTTAAAACATGAATCCTGGCATAACAAAATACAAGGAATGATCTAATAAAATCCAATACCGCGTTGTGTTTTTTAGTATTTTGTGTAATTTTTTAATTAATTAATTATTATTATTTTTTTTTAATTTAAGGAGGATGGGGCTCCCGGAAGCTCAACCTTATTCCACCCGATGAGAGTGGGTACAGTGCCAAGCATTTGAAGGCAGCAACACAAGGTTTTAAAGGAGTGCTTTACATAGCTCCTCTTCAAATGGAACTTGAAACCACTGCTCTGCCACCTGAATCTGAAAGCTTTAATGACATGCCAAAAGAGAAATGCCAGAAATGTGGAATCACTTATCCATTAGTCATCCTGACTGCACACATAAAGTCCTGTGTGACAACTGATGAAGCTGAACAGACCAATCAAGTAAGATATATTAAAATAATTAATTTAATTTAAATACATAATTTGGAAGTTTAATAAGGTATGATAAATATTTTTTTAAACAGTTTTTTTAGAGCTGCTTTTGGAAACCGCAAATTATTTAAATAATTCTGATAACACATTGCATTTCTCTGTGTTTTTGTTTCTTGCATATGCAGGTTAAAGGGAAAATTCTGTCTTCTAGTCTTTCATGTGTCATTCATAATCTGTATAACTTTAAAACACAAAAAATAATTCAATAAATAATTGGAAGATATTTTTTTTTCACATCTAATGATTAGTCTTCAGAATATCTTGTTGTCCCATCCATGGTAAAGAAACTCATACATGGTTGAAACAACATGAAAGAAAAGTTATATTATATTGTTTTTGTTTGTTTCCTCTAGGCAACTTGCCCCATCTGTCAAAATGAAATGCCTCTTGATGTGATAGAGATTCACTCAAGTTTTTGCACAGGTGACAGGTGAGGAAAATAATTGTTTTTTTGAAAGCGCACAACATATTTCCAGTCAATTCAGTGATTTGAATTTTTTGTTGTTTTTTGTACTTTCATTATGTGTGCTGTTAGGATTGCCGCAGGTCTTCTTCACTATACAATTGTGAATTGAATATTGTGTTTTATGTTAAAATTATGAATGTTCAATTCATTTAGAAATTGAGGTCATCCATTTATAAAGGACTTTTGTTCCTTCATTGCACACAAGTGTGGTAATGAAGTTTGTGTATTATATTTAAGCACGCAACCTCTGGAATTCAATGCGTCTATGGAGGAACCATCTACATCTGGATTTTCCATGCCTGTGACACATATGATCATTCAAATGCAGCTGAAGCCACAAGCATGAGTTATGGTATGCATTTCTTTTTTTTTGGAACTGATAAGCATAATACATTTCTGAGATGTAAAACTGAAATAGAATACACAATTAGCTTTAGCTGAACTGTTGCTTTTGTGTTTTTTTTGCAGATTGGAAAACTGAACCAGATAAAAATAAAGCAGCATCCTTATACACAAAGGAAATAATTTGCCAACATGAGATGAGAAAGCCCCTCTTGATGACCATGGATTTGAGGATGGACAAGGAAGATCAAGACAGAGAACTTTTTGCATTCTACAAATAAAACGGCATAGAATGGGCAAGCCCTGTGAAGTGCAGACTCCAAGGTGGTATTAAACAAGTAAATACATTTATTTAGTGGCATTCGTAGTTAGGTTTTAATGGCCATGTCTCTCTCTCTCTCTCTTTTTTTTTTTTTGGACTGTTGCTGTGAATTGCTGTTACATTCAGGGGATGCTGCCATTGGTGAGGGAGTAACCAGACATTTCTTGTCTACTGTTATATAGAGGCTTCAGCATGGATTTAATTTTAACATGGGTATGTCAGCTATTTTATTATGGAACATTGACTATAGTATTTTGTTTAATCTTTGAATCCAAAATATAACTTTTAGCCCATTATTTTAAAACAGGAAATACTGCAAGGACCTGTCTCTGACGGTGAACCAGGTCATCTTGTTCCATCGTCATCTCAATTTCTCGTAGAGAGTGATCTGTTCCTTGTTTTTTTTTTTTATAAAATTCTTATATTGGGAAATATTACAATTTAAAATAATGTTTTTTAATATACTTTAAAATATAATTTATTTCTGTGATCAAAGCTGAATTTTCTCCAGCCATTACTCCAGTCTTCAGTGTCACATGATCCTTCAGAAATCATTCTAATATGCTGATTTGATACTCTGTTATTATCAGTGTTGGAAATGGTTGTGCTGCTTAATATTTTCTTGGAATCTCTGATAATTTTTTTCTGGATTCATTAAGGAACTAAAAAGATTTGGAATGACATGAGGGCGAGTAAATTATGACAATTTTCATTTTTGGCTGAAGTATCCCTTTAAAGGAGGAGACATGTTGTGTTCTGTTCTCAAAGGGTGATTATCCCACCCATCTCGGAAAAGATTTAGATCATCTTGTAGCCTTGGTAGGAATGTGTAGTGGCAACAGAAGAGATGTGTTTGGTCTGCAGTATGAAGGTAGTTGGCTTCCTCAAGATAGTGTAGTACATAGTACACACACTGGTCACGGCAGTCCACACATCTCTCCACAGTCGTTCTATTCTACAACATAAAGCATCACAAGATAATTCCTAAGCAATAAGTTGGTTCAAACAAGCATTTGGAGAATAAAGCATAAGGTTACATAGAAGATATGTCTGCTACACAATACTTTCTTTACATACCTTTGATTGTGGACACTTTTTCCTGAAATGAAACTGCTTCTCCCTGTGCCACGAACTGTGAACATTAAACGTGCAATGTCCACGTTCTCGACTGAATGGTCTCCTCTGACCCTGTAATGACCATAAAGTTGGTCAAGACAATGTTTTAATACTTAACATAATGCTCATTTATAAAGCATAATATAATGTTCCTGGTGAAGAACATTAATAAAAATTAAGTGGAGGCTACAAAAAAATATTTTTTATAAAATTCTCATATTGTGAAACATTACAATTTAAAATAATGTTTTTTAATATACTTTAAAATATAATTTATTTCTGTGATCAAAGCTGAATTTTCTCCAGCCATTACTCCAGTCTTCAGTGTCACATGATCCTTCAGAAATCATTCTAATATGCTGATTTGATACTCTGTTATTATCAGTGTTGGAAATGGTTGTGCTGCTTAATATTTTCTTGGAATCTCTGATAATTTTTTTCTGGATTCATTAAGGAACTAAAAAGATTTGGAATGACATGAGGGCGAGTAAATTATGACAATTTTCATTTTTGGCTGAAGTATCCCTTTAAAGGATCGCAATCACTTTGGGAACACAAATTATGATAATTTTTGGATGTAATCCGAGAGCTCTCTGACCTTCCGTAGACAGCAAGGGTACTACTACGGCGAAGGCACAGAAATGTAGTAAGGACATTGTTAAAATGGTCCATGGACTATTTTAACGATGTCCTTACTATGTTTTTGTGCCTTGACTGTGGTAGGACCCTTGCTGTCTATGAAGAGTCAGAGAGCTTTCAGATTTCATCAACAATATTTTAATTTGTGTTCCGAAGATGAGCAAAGGTCTTACATGTTTGAAACGACATGAGTGCGAGTAAATAACAACAGTTTTTATTTTTGGGTGAAAACAAACGCGTGTACTTTTATCTTTATTACTCCATACCTTTATTACTCCACAGACTCTTGGAAGAAGGTCAGCGCAGTCAATGCTGAATTGTTTGTGGCAGGGCCAAGGTACATTATCTGTAGAATTAGAAATAGCGTTGTTAGTTCTATTTATCTGGTACATTAACAATTCCAATGTTGCGTTATACTGTACAACAAAAACAAAATCACCTTTCGTGAAGAGCCATCCACCCCTCCAAACAAGACAATGTTATACCTGAAACCAAAGGCATTAGATTAGTGTTCTCAATTCTGGCCCTCGAGATCCACTCTATAGCAGAGTTTACCTCCAATTGACTCACCTACCTATTATTTTCTAGTAATACTAGTGAAGACCTTGATTAGCTTGTTCACATGTGTTTGACTAGGGTTGGAGCTTAACTTTGCAGGAAAATAGACCTCAAGGGCCAGAGTTTGAGAACCGCTACATCATACATTTCAAGCATATTGATAAGATACTCATGACCAATGATTGCTTTTGGTCGTCCACTATTTCCTTGTTCAAATTGTGCGGTCACAACCTGTGTCTCGTTTCTTTGCCTCGCTAAAGTAATAGCATGATGCAGACCAGTTAAGCCTTCCCATATGTCCACAGGAATGATGACCTGGGGGGATACAGCACTCAGGAAAACCAACTCCTGAGCACAGATAAATTCTAAGAAGTCCACATCCACAGGCATCCGTGAAAGGGCGTGCTCCAAACGTGACCGAAGTCTCCCCCATATATGCTCTAGAAGTATTTGTACCTGTAAAAATAAAGACAGCAGTTAGCTTAGGAAAAGGAGTGCATAAATGACAAGACCAAAATGGTTAATGCTCATGAGGGACTTCTTTTGCAAATCTGACACTTGGTAGCTCATTGTTGTAAGTTATTACAAATATGCACATTTACTCACACACACAACAAAAAAATAAAACAAAAGTGTTATACGTTTTTACACCATTAGCCTTTTTGTGCTGTTTGTTTAAACTTCATTTACATAAGTTTTTGACAGTTAAGCTTAACATACCCTTAAAAATGAACCATGGTTTTACAAGTTAAAAAAAATATACTTAACTATGGTAACCACAAATTAACCATGTCATAAAATAGTTTTTAACAGGACTGACTTTGTATTTAACGTGAATTAGTCAAAACATTTTAAGTAACTAATTATAACTATTTCATTGTACAACAAAGAGAGCAAAGAATCATCATCAATGAACATTATCATTGACTTCAGTCTAGCCAGAGTTCAAGCACTCTCAAAAACTCGAATTATAATCACTGAAGCCGTTTACACTGTGAAATGAATCTCTTACATTGTATGCACATCTGTACTTTGTTGTTTATGATGAGAGAATTCGCCCGAGCGCAGCGAGCGTGCGCGTTTCAGCAAAGACTCATCTGAACGCCTCTGATTGATAATTTCATTCGTAAGAACAACAGAATCGTGTGTGATTGGTTATAATGCACATAACTGTAAAAACGCGTCTGTCTCTGGCTCAGCGCCATCCAGCAAACGCAGATTTGAATTTAGCAGACTTGCAGCACTGAATGTTCTAATCACACTGGTGTGATCGTATATTAAATATAAAAACTATTATTTGGCTATTTCTTTTTTTGTCTTTGGGAAGCTGCATTCAAAATCCACTTGGCTCAAAAATCTGAGGGGGCACGGCTGAAATCGCGTTCCGGGAGGAGCGGTATTTCGGCTGGGTCCCCCTCTGGCCTGGTTCCCCGAGTACGTGCCCAGTAGGCCCATGCGTTAATCCGTCTCTGAAGATATGACGCTTACACCTGGTCTAGACTGGACGCGAGAGGTGCGAAGTGCCGCAACAGAAAACAGTAGAACCCGTCGATTATAATCAGTGATAGTGTCTACACTAAATACAAAAATTTCCAACAGTAAACGGATTCCCCGTTCTATTTCTGGCATAGTCCAAGCTCTTCACAACTGCCGCTTTGTCATTTCAAGCTGTTGCGGCACGGCGCGGCGCAGTCGCGTCTAGTATAGACACGGTGGCATGCTACTCACTTTTACACCAAATATACTTTAAAACAAACACCAGAGACCGCTTAAACAAATGTTTCACATGCTGGGAACGCTAGCATAATATCTAAATATAAACCATAAATGCTTAAAAATCACTTACCTCTGGGCGATTGACCTTCTGAGCCGCACGCTCGCGCCAGAAAACTACTGCAGCTCTAATTGGCCAAAATGCTTTGTTCCACTTTTCGGAGATCATCTACTCTTCCCTTTGAATGATCTCTGACCTACTTTCTGTACGATCTGAATTTCTGCATTTTGAATTTTAGAAAATTGAATTTGATGTTCCGAATTTCTTCTTCATCTTGAAAACTTGAAGCTGTAATTTTAAAAACTGGATATTTGCAGTCTAAGAATTCAGAACAAAAAAAATCTGTCGTTTGAAAATACATGTCTATAAAACTCTGCCTTAAAAAAATCATTTGTGTTAAATTTCAAATGTTAAATATTCAAGTAAAAAAAAAAAATTCAAATTTAAAATCAAAATCAAATTCAAAACGATTTTATATCCCACATAATATACAGTTTTGTTAAATAACACTTGTCAATAATTCAAATTGAACACAATTCAAATTCAAATTGTTTTGTCATAATATTAGCTCCATATAATGGTGAGTTAAAAAAAATCTAACAAAATAAAACACACATTTTAGGAAAATCAAAATCAATTTATGAAGTTAGCTTATGTGATGTTCTCTCAAATATTTCAGTTGTATTGAAAAGTCAACATTCAAGATGACTTTGAGAAACGAGTGAATGCAACTAGTGAAAGATAACTGCAGACATGGTGGAAATGGGTGAAAAGTCTATTAAGACTCTTTTTCTTTTCTTCTTCTTCTGTTGTTATGGTGCTCATTAGCAACATATTAATGCACTGCTGCCTCTCACTGCTTTATTAATGTCATTAGTTCCTTTGTGGCTACTTGAATATTTTAAGTAAGTTTCACTCAAAACAGTAAGTAAATTGTTTTATTTGCTTTAAAAGTAGCTGTAACTCAATAAAACCTAGTAAGTATAACAACTAAGTAACGATAACTAATTAAATCTAAGTAAGGTAAACTATTGGATTTTACAGTGTAACATAGCATTTATTAGAGGGCTCCAGGAATGGCACACATTTGACATTTGTAGGCCAAAACCCGGAAATGATTTAGCATTTTAGCACTTCTGGTTCCATCTTCACATGGTTTTTGAATGGGTTTTTGGTTTAATGCCTGAAAAAAAGGTCTGTGGTTAACACAATTGATTCTGGTAATATATATTCTTAAGTTTTCTTAAAGTTGTCTTTTTTCAGCCCCATTAAATATAACTCCAGTCACAAATTATTTAGCATGCTGTATCAAAATTGTGTCATATGCATTAAAACTGTTAATTAATGCAATTTGTATTCATAACAGCATTGCTTTAAATGAAGGTTGTATCTTATGTTATCATATCACATACAGCCAAGGCACATTGTCAAAGATAAGATGAATCATTAATCTTGAAAGGAATTACCATGACAGATAGCAGCAGGGTTACTAAAGGGCATGACTAATAGAAAAAGGAAAGAGAATCCTTTTTGAACACTTTTTTTCTGTTCAAGGTTCTTGCTACAGTAATAGCACTGATGTTTTTGTGCCTGCATTATATTTGGATTAGTGTCTTGCTTAAGCAGAAAACAGCGTCAAGCTAAATCCTTTTCCTAGAAGCTAACTTCACCGGTTGCACTGGTGTAATGACACACATAGAGCAGGCCATGGAATGATAATCACGGCTTATTATATGAGCTGTTGGAAATACCTGACATCAGCTTATAGCCTGCGTAACCTAAACAGAACTGTCAATCTGTTAGAAACAGAATAAGAACATATTCCTTATATATAAGATATTTCCTCAAGTTTTCATTTACTGAAAGACCATAAGTGTTTAATGTTAGGTTTAGATAGTATGCCATTTACTAATTCATGACTATTGTGTTGGGACATATGAGCACGATATGAGAAATATGATATGAGAAATTGTATTCTAAATTATATATATATATATATATATATATATATATATCAATTTACATATAGTCATTTAGCAGACGCTATTATCCAAAGCGACTTACAAATGAGGACAATAGAAACAATCAAAACTAACGAAAGAGCAACAATATGTAAGTGCAAATGACAAGTCTCGGTTAGCATAAGTGTTTTTATTGTTTATTCACACACTCTAAAAACTGCTGAGTTAAAAACAATTAAGCAAATCCAATTATTTTGGCAACCTAGTGCTGGGTCAAAAAGGGACGAACCCAGCGCTGGGTTGTTTTGACCCAACAATTTGGGTTATATGTTTGACCCAGTATGCTGGGTTGCTTTTTTATGGTTTAAAATTACGACATTGCTATGCTAAAATGAACCCAAATCAAGCTAGGCATTAAACCTACAAATTTAGTTCATTTTAAATTCACTTTTACACACACAGAATGACAATCAAAAGGTAAATATTTAGTATCTAGGAAACGCTTGTTTGTTTACAGTGTTGAGACATGCTGAAGTTGCGTTTGGTCTCGTACTCTATCGCATACCTTGTCAGTGTCATGCGCTTGCTTAGACCTTTGTTGTGATAAACAGTAAAGTGTGTTCAGCTGAATTCAATTTCCATTTTGTCCGACGGGTATAAAAAAGGTTAGTATATCGCGTCGCGGCTGCCCTCGTGTTAAGCCCTCCTAGTGTGAAGACTGAAGACCATCGACTCTACCGTGCGACTCCACCGAGCAGGGACACTGGCAAGGGCTATCTGCTAATGGTTTCATCTTCACTTCCTTCCCCTAAACTGTTAGCATCTTTTGATGCTAACAGTGCTACTGATACTATCTGCTCCACTCTTACATCTTGTTTAGACACTGTCTGCCCCTTGTCTTCCAGACCAGCCCGTACCACCCCTTCTGCCCCTTGGTTATCTGATGTTCTCCGCGAACATTGGTCTAAGCTCAGGGCGTGGCATAAATCCAAAAATCCTACTGACCTTAATGTGTATCAGTCACTCCTCTCTTCCTTCTCTGCTAATGTCTCCACTGCTAAAAGGACATACTACCATAACAAAATTAACAATTCGTCTAACTCTCGCATGCTCTTTAAAACATTTTCCTCGCTCCTTTGTCCTTCTCCTCCCTCCAAACTCATCCTTTCTAATCATCCTACTACTTGTCCGCTTGATCCTATTCTATCTCATCTCCTTCAAGCCATTTCTCCTGTAGTTGTACCTGTACTCACTCACATCATTAACATATCCCATCACACTGGTGTTTTTCCCTCAGCATTTAGACAGGCTTGTATAACCCCACTAATTAAGAAACCCACCCTTAACCCATCTCTTTTAGAGAACTACAGACCGGTTTCCCTTCTTCCTTTCATTGTAAAAACACTTGAACGAGCTGCATTCAACCAAGTCTGCCTTTCTCACACAGAACAACCTCCATGACAGCAACCAGTCTGGTTTCAGAAGTGGAAATTCAACCGAGACTGCCTTGCTCTCAGTTGTTGAAGCCCTAAGACTGGCAAGAGCGGATTCCAAATCTTCAGTACTTATCTTGCTGGATCTGTCCCCTGCTTTTGACACAGTTAACCACCAGATCCTCCTGTCAACCCTATTGGCAAAGGGCATCTCAGGAACCGCACTCCAGTGGTTTGAGTCTTACCTATCAGATAGGTCCTTCAAAGTATCTTGGAGAGGTGAGGTGTCCAAGTCGCAACATCTAACTACTGGGGTGCCTCAGGGCTCAGTTCTTGGACCACTTCTCTTCTCTGTCTACATGGCATCACTAGGTTCTGTCATTCAGAAACATGGCTTTTTTTGTGGTTCCAGCAAACCCATCGTTTCATCACAATTTCACCATCCAGTTAGGCACATCAACCATAACTCCTTCAAAAACAGCCAGAAACCTTGGAGTTATGATTGATTATCAGCTTACTTTCTCAGACCACATTGCTAAAACTGTCCAGTCCTGCAGATTTGCTTTATTCAACATCAAGAAGATCAGGCCCTTTCTTTCGGAACATGCTTTAACTCCTTGTTCAAACTCTTGTTCGGTCCAGGCTGGACTATTGCAATGCTTTCTTGGCAGGTCTTCCAGCCAGTTCTATCAAACCTTTACAATTAATCCAGAACACGGCAGCAAGATTCATTTTTAATGAGCCAAAAAGAATGCACGTCACACCTCTGTTTATTAATTTGCACTGGCTACCAATAGCTGCTCGCATAAAATTCAAGGCATTGATGTTTGCCTACAAAACCACCAGTCTCTGCACCCCTTTACCTAAATTCATTACTTCAGACTTATGTGCCCTCTAGAAGCTTGCGTTCTGCAAGTGAACGTCCCAAAGAAGCACAAAATCACTTTTAAATTAAATGTTCCCTCCTGGTGGAGTGACCTGCCCAACTCAATCTGAGCAGCTGAGTCCTTAGCCATCTTCAAGAATCGGTTAAAAACACATCTCTTTCATTTTTATTTGACCCTCTAACTCTAGCACTCTATATTCTAATTCTATTCTTTAAAAAAAAAAACACTTGTCCTTTTTAGACTTGCACTCTATTTATATATAATGTATTAAAAACAAGAAGAGAAAACAGTCAAAAGTAACATGCATATAAGAACAAATGCAGAAAAAGTATGGCATTAACAGCTACAGAGTTTATAAATTAAAAATTTGTTGAATATAACTTAAGATCATATTTGACTTTTTTGCCAAATTGTATATATTGTATACAAATATTATACAAAAACACTATTATCCAATAATTGTACAATTAGTTAGTTAAGTTCTTTACAAACTATTCTGGCATGACAGTAAATAAACCACAACATTAAACACTGATATTATAACATTTATCAGAAACATATCTGTGAAAGAATGTGAGCATGTGTATGAATGACAGTGTAAACTCCATTTCTACTAAACAACACAGAACAAGCATTTAACATTTTGTTTTTACAAATTATACACTTACAGTTTGTTTCATGGTCCATGAATACAGATCATGCATCATTGCCAATTTTTATGATCTCTTTAGGATAATTGATGTAGTCATGAAGAAGCCCCATCAGCACAGCAAAGGCATGTGACATCTTTTACATTATTCAGGGCAGCCTCCTCCTTTAAAACCACTGTTGCATCAGTTTAGGGGAAAGGACATTCTCCTCTTTGACCAGCATCCATCCCAGTCACCGCCTGTTCTTCATCAGTGGCCTAAAAAGAGAAGAACATTTGAAAAAAGAAAACATTTAATTAAAATCGATCCATTTTCAGATAGAGGTGCATCCACATCTGTAAGGATAGGTAAATGGTCTGTTTTATAATTTCAACCACTTTTTGTGGTCGTTTAATGTCTCGGTCTACCACAGCTCACTAGAATGCTACAATGGCAGCACTAGTATGAGGGCATGTAATATTGTTTAAATAAACATATTGCTTTCAGAATGCTACTTTACTGAAACATTAAAACAGACATGACATTCATGCTCTTTAAAGGGTTAGATCACAAAAAAATTTAAATGGTCATAACTTATTCTCCCCCATGTTGATCCAAAGCCTTATAAAACTCTGCACTCAACACAAATAAATATATTTAATATTCTCTTAATTGCTGTCCTCCATTGCAAGTCTGGGAGACCAATATTTTCTTCTGAACAGACATGTTTGCTATTATCACCGTCCAGGTGTGTGGAGGCAGGCAGGATGACGAGGATTCAAAAGAAGGATATTTAATGTCGCAACAACAAGGCAGAGACAGACACCCACACTCGGGGTAACATTCACAACCGACAAACTAGAATACGAGACAGGAACAGATATAGGGCAGTTAACGAGGGGCAGACAGGTGAACACAATGAGGGTAATTAATGATAGAACGGGCTAAACCAACAACAGGGGAAGAAACCACAACAAACAGTCCACAGGGGTGTTACATTACTCCCCACTCCCGGAAGGTGCGTCCTTGCACCGTAGAAACAGAGGGAGGGGCGGAGGGGGACTAGGAGGAGGACAAAGTAGAGGATGTGAGATGGTGACAGGGGAAGGCAAAGGGCTGGCAGGCAGAGCAGACAGGTGGAGGTTTCGGCGGAGGACGGACCTCCAGGAGGAGGATGGCTAACAGAGTCCAGGGAGGTGACGATGGAGGCAGAAGCCAGGGAGACGACAGGAGGGAACCGGAGCAGGAGGAGCCAGGTGGGACCCTGGCCACAGCTATAATAGCGGCCCACGGTGGAGCCGACAGAGGGAGGAGCCATGGAGGAGGAATGTCCACCGACTCCAGGGGGCCGACCAACGGCGGCAGAGCAGGAGCCCGAGGCGGAGACGGAGAGCCAACGAGCCAGGGGGATGCCGAGGATCCAGGGGGACAGGGTGGAGCCGAGGGCTCTGGCGACCAAGGCGGAGGCGGAGAGCCGGAGCGACTGAGGACCAAGGTGGAGCTGACGGGAGGAAGGAGCCCAACGGAGCCGGTAGGACAGAGCGACGAGGCGCAGCCAGAGGAGAGGAGTCCAGAGGCGATGGCGGGTCGACGCCCGACCAAGGCGGAGCCGGAGGGACGAGGGAGCACGGTGGAGCTGATGGATCGATGGGTGACGGTGGAGGCGAGGGAGCCGAGGTGGAGCCACTGGGTCTACGGACCGAGGCAGAGTCCGGGCCTCGGAGGCGGAGGAGACTCTGACCATGGTGACACTGGAGGAGGCCGGAGCGGGTGGGAGGGCAGGAATTTTTGAGGAGCGGGCATTGGAGAGAGCTCTTGGACTGGAGCCCTTCCTGGGCGGAACTGGGGATCAGGAGTCCATCCTGGGCTGGACTGGGGATCAGGAGCCCTTCCTGGGCTGGACTGGGGATCAGGAGCCCTTCCTGGGCTGGACTGGGGATCAGGAGCCCTTCCTGGGCTGGACTGGGGATCAGGAGCCCTTCCTGGGCTGGACTGGGGATCAGGAGCCCTTCCTGGGCTGGACAAAACATCAGGAGCCCTCCCTGGGCTCGACTGGGGATCAGGAGCCCTTCCTGGGCTGGACTGGGGATCAGGAGCCCTTCCTGGGCTGGACTGGGGATCAGGAGCCCTTCCTGGGCTGGACTGGGGATTCCACGGTCTCTCCTCCTCATGCACTGTGACCTCCATGGTCGATTGGCCGAATACCTCCCGGAAGTGTCTCAGAAAAACCCTCCAGCGAGTGAATCCCCGGGCTCTGTGCAGTCCACAAGGCTTCGGCCCACTGCAAGGCTCGTCCAGACAGCAATGAGATAATGAATGACACTTTGGCCCGCTCAGTCACAAACAGGTGTGGTTGCATCTCCAGGTAGCGGGATCATTACAGCAAGAACCCGCTGCCGAAGGCTGCCTCACATGAAAAGCTGGCTGGCCAGGCCATGGGACAGGCGGGGTAATCCATAAAAAAAAAAAATCAAAACTGACAAAAACTGGAAAAAACAAACGAAGGGAAAGACGCCGCTATACTTTACTTGAGGGTCGGTTATTCTATCACGGTCCAGGTGTGTGGAGGCAGGCAGGATGACGAGGACGACAAGGATTCAAAAGAAGGATATTTAATGTCGCAACAACAAGGCAGAGACAGACACACACTCGGGGTAACATTCACAATAACCGACAAACTAGAACACGAGACAGGAACAGATATAGGGCAGTTAATGAGGGGCAGACAGGTGAACACAATGAGGGTAATTAACTAATGATAGAACGGGCTAAACCAACAACAGGGGAAGAAACCACAACAAACAGTCCACAGGGGTGTTACAGCTATGATATAATTTAAGATTTATTCATATATAAATATTGGCATGGATTACGTCTACAATAACTCTGTATTTTTGAAGCTTGAAAATACTTATCTAGACTCTCAATGGATTAACAAAAAATTATGAGAGAATTAAAAATATCTTCATTTGTGATCTAAAGATAGACAACAGTCTTATAGGTTTGGAATGACATTAGGCCAAGTAAATCAGGGTTTCCCCTGGGTCTTAAAAAGTCTTACATTTAGTTGTATCAAATTTAACGCCTTAAAAAGTCTTAAATTGTACAAGAAAGTCTTAATTATGATTTCAAGAAGTCTTAAATTTGGGGACGGAAAGACCAGAATTGCGATATGGCTGAATGTGATGATTAAACTTCAAAAGGCTAACGTCATGATTTCATTGAATAAACACGAGCGCTGCACGTTCAAAGTACGGTGCTGTGCTGCTTTGTGTTCTGGCGTTACCAGGGAAACGGTTTTATTTCTACCAAACGCTCCACCTGCTGGAAGAGAATGAATGAGCATTTTCAATAAAACTGTTGTTTTGTTCAAAGTTCAGACCAATGCGAAAATCGACCCATGTTTTTACCCTGCAAACACACAGAAGCTTTAAATGTGAACTGGTGGATCGATAAGAAGACAATGCATTATATAAATCTAAACATAGGGGTGTGCGATATGTATGGTCTGCGATAATATCGTAATTGTTGTTTTAACGATGTGCGATTTGATATGAGTATATCGCAAAAAGCAAACACACCTACAGAGTTCACGCATACATTAGGTGATGAAGTCTAGTAGGTTAGAGTAGTGCGCGTGCGCATTTAGTTCTTTCACTGCATGAATCAGTCTATTAAAATGCATTTAGAATTATCACATCATTTAAGATATGGGGCAGAAAATTTATATATTTATATAATTTCATATAGTTAATATCACACGAAGAGTGCCGTAATTTTTTTCTCCAAAGTAAGCATGATCACAAATGTTATATTGATTTTATACAACAGTTCAATAAATACGTAGTTAATATTAAGAGACTTATGTTTTAGATACCATATTTCCTGTTTTTGCTCTATTTCTCCAACAAAAATAATTTAAAACACAGCCACATCGCTGTTTTGCATCTCTGAGCAACAGGACACTGTTTTGTTCCTGAATGAATCACCTGTTTAAATGATTCGGTTCAAACGCAATGACTCATTTATTGACAGTGACTTGCTGCCACCTACTGGCAGTTTTAATTTCACATTTAAGGTACCTTTTCATTTTTTAAATGATTTCAAACATCAGTTTTCAATGTTTTATGTTTAAAATATCAAAACATTATTTATGCATTTGTAATTGCAGGTAAAAGTATTTAATGTCCCTCAGAGCTGCATTAAACAGTGTGTAACTGCATCTAAATGACTCTTCTAATGCAGCTTCTGTGTTTCCTCTGCATTGCAAAGATACATTTTGTTGATACTGATTTAATTTGCTTGGTAACAACCCAAATGCAAGAATTTGACTCAAAAGACGGTGCACACTTTAAAAAAAATGGCTTAAAGGTAAAAATGCCTATAAAACTAGTTGGAAATTATTAATTTCTATTACTGCAGTGAACTGACCACACAGAATATGAAGAATATAAAAAAATTCAGGAGTCAGCTGTCCACGGTAGTCCTTAAGATATCAGCAAAATAACACACTCAGCAAAATATCGTCTAATTATTATCGATAAAATCCCAGAATATTATCGAGATATAATTTTTTTTGTCAATATCGCACACCCCTAATTTGTTATTTAATTGATATAATAATTTATTGATAATAACTGTTTAAATAAATAATAATTTATATTTTTGACTCATCCATATTCTTAATGGTTTAAAGTTGATCATTTTATAAAACTTTGCTTTCTTGAAAACTTGTATCTGAATTGTAAATTATGCTTTTTAAAGTAATTTGACAGTTTAATATGGTATTACATTGCCCTACTCCGCTCATATGGTATTAATCTTATTTGTGCAGGTCTTAAAACTCATACATTTGAGCTTTTAAAATCCTGCAGAAACCCTGTAAATTATTTTTTTGTGTGAACTATTCCTTTAAGAAAGGAAGACCAAGAATGATGACTCTCCAAATCAGACAACTCCAAAGTTGGTTTGAAGAATCTTTCTGCTCATAACTTAATAAGAAAGCTGTTAAAACTACTGTATTGATGGAAAAATATTGACTTTGATGTAAGGGTTACCTCCTGTGTATTCTTTGAAGTTGACATTTTATGTGTAATTTTCCATTTAAGTTATTTTTTATTTTTATTTATGATTTATTTATTTAAAAAAAGAAAAGATATTTAACTTTACTTATTTGTTTTTGTATTCTGGTTGTGTATGTAATTTATTGCTATGACTGTATCCCCTGTGAATGTTATATCTTCAATAGTTTAAATAAAATATGAACACGTAATCATACTGTTGTTGCATCAAAATGTGAAGTAAACAGGCAGGAGACAACGGAAACATTTATTTTCTAAAATGATGCTCTCCTATGTCTCTGGCTTTCAAAATCTACAAAAACAAACATTCTTTTACTCTTACACCGAGTGTACTCCTGACGCGAGTGGCACTGCTCAACAAAATACAATAGAACCTATTATGCGGTCTACACTGGATACACTGGACAAATTCCTGACAGTAAACTGCTGCTGCATTCTGTTTATGATGTACTGACAAAAATTCAATTTTCAATGGTCGCTTTGTTGCAGTGTAGACAAGACTTTAGCCGCGGCCCCGTCATGACAACTGTCGCGTCCGGTGTAGACACGGTGTCAGTAAAAAAAAAAAGATAACATGATGGAATTATGAACTTTACTTGCCTTAACCGTCTTTCCCTCTCTTCTGAAGAAGCTGAGAAAATCGCAGTAGCCCCTCACTGCAGAACAAAGATCCAGGGGTTGGATCCACATCTAGGGGGTGGAGATGGTAGGTTTAGGTATATGTAAGGTGGGAGGAGTTGGATCTGGATCCAACCTCGCCCCTTGGATCTTGTGTTCTGCAGTGAGGACCATCTCGAAAATCGCCTCCTCACACAAGCAGGCTTCTGTGCCGTTAACTCCCGGCGCGGGCACAATGAAGACAAAAAGCTTAACAAGTCTGAAAAATGACATGCAAAACATTACTTTAGCAAAACATTACTTTAACAATTATCACTTCATCAGCCTCAAAATAATTAGGCTAGACTTTATTACATAACGCCGTTTCCTTTAGGAAACTACATTCAGTTTAACCGCGAAAAGGGGGATGACGAATTAACATGCAAGTATGTTAATAACCCTCTATTAACACCTCAAAAAATTTAAATATTGTAAAATCGTATGTAAATATGACAGAAGACACTCACTGACGTTATATTAAAAGTACCTCTTCCGTTCAGTAAAAGAGTAAGACTAACATTAAATGTATTTCTGAGGCGAAAACCACGTCCGCATATTTTTCAATATAAGATCTTATCGGACTATTTCCGCCTTCCATGAAATCTCAAAATACTACCAGACTCAAACAATGAATGATGACTTTACATTTTTAATCTTTACTTACCATAAACCGTCTTTCATTCACAGTCGCTTCCATCTGAAGAGGCTGAGAAAATGGCGGCTTCTCGCACTGGTGGTGTCCAATGTTAACGTGATGTTATTCACGAAATTGGGTTAAAAACAACCCAACGTCCTTACCCAGCAGTCTCAACCCAGCAGTTGGGTTGAAAAAACAACCCAGCGTTTTTTAGAGTGTGTGTGTATTTATATATATCAGGGGCGTTTCCTCCGAGGAGGCAGCGTCTCCTCTCCTCAAAATTGGATGAGAAAATAATCGATATTACAAAAATAAAACAGCGCAAATACGACTAAATATGATATTAAAAGTAAAATAAAATGTAATCCTGAATTTATTTTTTATGACCTTTTTCCTATATGTATTATTTTCTGTATTTTATTTTTATTCTTTTTAAGTTTTATTTACTTATTTTTATATTTATTTATGTATTTATTTATTTAAAATGTATTTATTCATGTGTTTATTTATTTTTTACATTTATTTATTCCCACATGTATTTGATGATATGATTCATTTATTTTTACTTTTCGGTGTGCAGCATGGAAATGAGGGAGGCGGTCCTTGCGGAACTCCGGTCAATCATTGGTTGAGAGAGCTCACGCAGAAGCGTCAGATCAAACCAGAGATCCGAGTTTGTGGGATCAATTGCAGAGTTGCAAAATATTTTCACAGATTCACATTATTATGTCGAATTACACAGAGAAAATCGTGACTCCCAAAAGCATTGTGAGCTTAAATGCAGTCGTAAACCAGTTGCACCAAAGGACCTAGTTAGACCTACGGTCTACTCAGGCTCACAATGCTTTTTGGAATGGCGGCCCACTGGCAGTTGACGTCTATATTCGCAAGTTTAGGGACCATCTCTAAAGCTAAATACGACATTGGTATACATGATTGTAACAGTCGCTTCCATCTGAAGAGGCTGAGAAAATGGCGGCTTCTCGCACTGGTGGTGTCCAATGTTAACGTGATGTTATTCACGAAATTGGGTTAAAAACAACCCAACGTCCTTACCCAGCAGTCTCAACCCAGCAGTTGGGTTGAAAAAACAACCCAGCGTTTTTTGTAGAGTGTATATATATATCTTCTTCTTTAACAAAAAAAACGTAATGGTAACACTTTACAATAAGGTTCATTAGTTAACATTAGTTAACTACTTTAGTTAACATGAACTAAGCATGATCAATACTTCTACAGCATTTATTAATCTTAGTTAATGTTAATTTCAACAGTTACTACTGCATTATTAAAATTGATTGTAACTTCAATAGCATTTGAAGAGAATGACTTAGTCACAAAACCAACTGTAAATTGTTCATCTATGAATCAGGTATATTTAGCAATATTTAGATATAATTTGACAGTTTATTTGAACAAAATATCACAAATCTAACGTATGTCTTATGTAACTTTAGAGACGGTCCCTACACTTGTGAATATCGAAAGTCCAACGTCAAGCCAACTTTATGGCAGTGGGCCGTGATTCCAAACCTTTGATGCAACTGTTTTACGATCAACTTAATGCTTTTGGGAGTGTTTTCTCTGTAATTACAAAATGAACACAAGCCTTAGAAACCTCTACCAAGTGTGTCTAGAGGCGTCATCAAACTAGAAACTCATCGATGACGTTGATGGACTTAATGACGAAACTGTCAGGATAAGTAGGTGAATTCAGTGGCTATAAAATAATTCGACATAACGCGAATCTGTGAAAATATCTTGCAAGTCTACAGTTGATCACACAAACTCCAATCTCTAGCGTTAGTTTGATCTTACCTTCTGTGTGAGCTCTCAACCAATGATTCACCGGAGCTCTGCAAGGACCGCCTCCCTCATTTGCACACGGAAAAGTAAGAAATAAATGAATAAATAAATCTGGAAATAAATACACGTGGGAATAAAAAAAAAAAATACATAAATGATATTAAAATAAATGCAAAAATAAATACATACAATAATATAATACATAAAGGAAAAAGTAATAAAAAAATTAATTCAGGGTTAAATTTTATTACAAAATAACTATTTGTTTTTATCAAGTCATTTATTCCTTTATTTATTTTCCTGTCATTTTATTTATTTATTTATCTATATATTTATTCGTTTTTAATTTCTGCAGGTTTGGTCCTCCATACGCCTATAGCCTTATGATTTCCGCGATGCGGAAAACACAGATGGAATTGCGGAATCCAGTCAACGGAATTTACTGTATAACGCGAATGTAACGGAATTTGTCAAAGTTTGGATGAATTAATCAAAGGAAGGTCATTACACTTAAATCGTGATATGGACTAGTATCTGTAAATATTAAGCCGCAAAAAGGCTATTTAAATTTAAATCCTGCATGTTCTGTGTCTGTCTGAATCATAGTCTATGGTCTGAATGAATGTCACGTGGTTTTGTTTACTACACACATACTGAAGGGTGCCTGACGCTTGCGTGAGTTCAGCATCTGCCTTCTCACTAAATAGGACATCAATACATGAACAACATCCCCAGAACTGCTCTGAGAGTCAAAAATATATAGTTTATGCCAGAAATGTATTACTATTGTTCAGTAGAATGTATGTACTACTACTACTACTACTAAAATTATTAAGGAATAATCACAATATCTCTTCCATGTTTTAATTATAAATCCCCTTTGTTTGCCAAAAAAGAAAACTTGTTTAATTTTCAATAATTAAAAGATAAATTAAATTAATGTGCTATGCCTTCATTCAATAACCACACAAATTAAAATACACAACTCAGAATTTCTAAAGAAAAAAAAATTAATAAGGCTATAAATAAAAGTAGTTTTTATGCATTCAAATAATTAGACATATTAAAACACAGAATTTGGTAACAATAAACAAGGTGAAAAAAATAGAACATTTCATAAAACCCTAAACATGTAATTTTTGTTACATTTTAATAGATTTGATGTTGAATTGTATACGTTTCATTATTTAATTAGACATGCTTTTGATTAATACATTTTAATTTAACCATTTAAAAAGGAGTCCAGAAAAATGTAAATGGAAAAAAAAACCAGAATCCAATTTTTTTTTATTTGGGGAAAAAAAAAAAAAAAAAGGAATTTGTGAAAAAATAAAACGTATTTCATAGGGCCCTGGCATAGTTATTTATTTATTGTGGTAATTTGAAGGTTGTCAAAAAGTTGTTGTTTTAGTCTAGTAAATAAATAGCTGTATTCTGTACGTTTTTACTCGTGTACGATCATTTTTTCCAAATACGATAATTTTTGGCCTTTTGTTACATTCCTGGGCATTTCCAATCTGGCTTTTTCAGTTTACGTAATTCTTTTTTATCTTTTACGTATTTACATACACAAAAATCTATCAAAAAAGTTTCAATCAAATGAAACAATTCTTTTTTATCTTTATACCTTTTTCACATGCACATTTGATATAGCCTAGATATCTTTCAGTATTGGGGCTGGATCTTACTTTCTTAGAATTATATGACAGATGCATTAATTTTGGGTGTATTGCTGCTTTTGAATAACAGCTAGATTTGTTTTCATCCAGAACCCAAACTGCCTGCTTGAAGATGAACACGGATTCGCAATAAAAATCTCCATTTACAACAAAGGTACTTTTTACTCGTGTACGATCATTTTTAGCTACTGGTACGATACTTGGACATTTCCAATCTGGCAACACTGCTGCGAGCTCTCGGCCTGAATGAAGAAAATGGCGTTATTGACTAATTATAAAGTAAGTAAACAACTCTCCCGCTTAGATACCACTACTTTGTGTCACGTCAAAATAAAACTCTAAATGGCCTGAAAACGTGATGACTGCGTCAGTTTTCAGTGAGCATTCAGCGTGATGAAATGAAAGATATATCTTCGTGTCTGTGACAGTGTTTACAGAGCTTTTATGACGATGACCCGAAAGTAAGTTGACTATTAAAAAGAACAGCTGAACATAAGTTCACTACTAAAAAACAGAGTGTCTATTACACTAAGTGCAAATAGTTGGCAGAAGCTATTTACACTAACTCCGCCTATCAATCTAAGGTTACTACAAAAGATGACAGTTAAAGGGGTCATATGATGCCTTTTAAAAGATCATTATTTGGTGTATTTGGTGTAACAGAATATGTTGACATGCTTTAATGTTCAAAAAACACATTATTTTTCAAATACTGTACATTATTGTAGGTCCTCTATGCCCCGCCTCTCTCAAACGCTTCGTTTTCTACAAAGTCCCTCCTTCTGACAAGCGCAGTCTGCTCTGAATGAAGAAAATGGCGTTATTGACTAATTATAAAGTAAGTAAACAACTCTCCCGCTTAGATACCACTACTTTGTGTCACGTCAAAATAAAACTCTAAATGGCCTGAAAACGTGATGACTGCGTCAGTTTTCAGTGAGCATTCAGCGTGATGAAATGAAAGATATATCTTCGTGTCTGTGACAGTGTTTACAGAGCTTTTATGACGATGACCCGAAAGTAAGTTGACTATTAAAAAGAACAGCTGAACATAAGTTCACAAAAAAAAAAAAATATTGGTAACATTTTACAATAAGTTGTCATTTAATGAGTTAACTAACATAACCAAATAATGAACATTTATTACGGTGTTTATTAATCTTTGTTTACATTAGTTAATACAAATACAGTTGTTCATTGTTAGTTCATGTTAGTTCACAGTGCATAAACTAATGTTAAACAGCAAAACTTTTGATTTTAATAATGCATTTAACAATGCATTAACTAAGATTAATAAATGCTGTAGAAGTAGGCTATTGTTTATTCTTAGTTCATGCTAACTAAAGTAGTTAACTAATGAAACCTTATTGTAAACGGTTTCCAGAATATTGTTAAAATTGCTACTGCCTTTAGTTTTTATTTTGGAATAACTATAAAATTGTATAAACACACTATGAAATGCATAATTAGTATTAAAAACACACACACACACACACACACACATATATAAAACTGCCTCCTCATTTGAAAACACCACCGCACGCCACTGATATATATATATATATACAGGGGGGTAATTTCCTTTTTTTAACCGCACGCCGTCATCGCCACGGAGGAGCAGGACCGAGCAGGACGCAGACGCACGCGTCCGCGTCCGCGTCCGCGTCCGCGTCCAGGAACGTAGTCGCGTGCACACTCTCTAAAAATAGCTCACTGAAAGTTAAAATGAGTGGGTATCGCGGTTGCAGCACAGTCAGCGATGAAACGCCAGAAGACCCAACAGATGACTTTAATGTCATCATGGATTAAAAGAAAGAAAGGAGATGCGAGTTGGTTGATTCAGTAAATTAGCTCAGGTCAGGATAATCATATTTTTTGCCTACATACACCTGTTGATGTTAGCCTAATGTTGACTGAGCTAACTTTAACATACACTGTTGCTAGGTAACTTCAGACTGTTGTTAGCTAAATACTTTACTGTAGAACAGTGGTTCCCAAACTGGGGTACGTGAGGCGACAGAGGGGGTACGCGAACAAAATGCTGAGTTTTGCGGTGTTACGTGAACGTCATTGATTCAATGATTCATTCATAAATACAGCCACTTGCTTCATTAGTGAATGAACGAATGACTCGATGACTCACGCATTAAGACTTACCGTCACCTACTGGCGGTTTTAGTATTTAAAGGGGCTCTATTACAATAACAACCAACTGCAGAACCGCAGAACCATACGTCATGACAGTCTGAGGACAACAGTGCCAGACTGACAGTCTGAGGCCGGAAGTGGGCGGAGTAGCCGTATCAGATCGGAAGTGGGCGGAGTTCATGTAAACTAATAATGGCGGAAGAGATGGTAAGAAGTTAATCACGGCGTAAATACGAGAGCTCAGTCAAAAGTTAATGAAAACGGAATCGTCATGGCAGAAGAAGAGAAAACTGTAAAAAAATTAATAAATACAAAAGGGCTCTGAGTATTTTGCAAGTGGGCATTGTGACGAAGGCACTTGAGCACATAATTATTTTGCAATTGGATTGTATCCCTTTGTTAGGTTACATATTCATGATTTGGGATTTTCATTTGTTATTGACGTTGTATTTTACTGCATTTGTTAAATTACAAAACCTTTTGGGAATCCGGCACTTCTCACTCGTGATGTGGAAGCTGTCCTCAGTAAAATGCGCAGCACACAATAGCAAATTGGGGTTATAATGCTCAGGAATAGAGTTAAAAACTAAATTGCAACCACTGTTTCCTGACATCATCCACTTTCGGAAGCCCAAACAAAGACATTTGGGCACGGAGGTGAAAAAAATAAAAAAAAAATAAAAAAAAACGTTTCAGGCGGTCGCGCACCGGACGAGAAGCACAGCATCGTGCCATGGCTTTAAAATTCAAATACATTATTTTCTATGAGTGTAGGCACACCGGCGGCACCGTTCGGCGTCTGTCTGCGGCACCCAGCTATGTCGTGTTGTCGTGTGATAATTGTTCTAGACCAGCGGTTCTCAATCCCAATCCTCGTGTACCCCTGCTCTGCATGTTTTGCACGTCTCTCTTTGTTAACACACCTGATTCAGATCATCTCGTTAGAAGTGAGCTCCATGCATGAACTGTGTTCCGATTGACATGGTCCCACACAGTGTCCATTGCTCCCTACTCACTGAGCAGGGGAAATCCGTTGAAGTTTACTTCACTTCGGAATATTCATTTACAGAGTTGCGCTGCGCAGCGTCTTCACACACATACGAAACTTACTAGAGAAGCGTAAAGTGGGACATAATATACCTCTGTAAATAACTACAATTTAAATTCAGGTCTCGCACACTTAAATGCCCTTTGTATGGAACATATACGCTCCCTTCAAACTGGAATCATGGCGGAATATCCGGTAATGTCCACTTCGCAGGGCACTTACAGTCAAATATAACAAAAGTATGAAGCAATAAGAGAAACACACAAAATGTACAGAGCGGGGGTATGCGAGGACTGGAAATGAGAACCGCTGTTCTAGACATGCCAAAAATTTGAGGCTACAGCACAGCAGCTCTTCTTCGTCGTCAACCAAGCCTTCTAACCACGACCTCGCCCCACCCCCCAACCATTTGAATCTCCGTAGGTGGGAATTATTTGTAATGAAATTCTAATGAGCCGCTTTGTGATATCACAAAGCCCGGAAACCAAACGCTGTAGTCCAAACGAGCCGTTTGCTGTAGTTCTTGAAAATGGATTTAAAAAAAAATTAAATATCTCCCTTTGGAGTGGACTTTGAGATTTGTAACTTTCTAGATCTTTTTTTATGCCCAAACATACACACTACACAGACTAAAATTAAAAAAGTGAAAAAGCATAATAGGACCCCTTTAAAAGAATCAATTTTCACTTTTTTATCATCATTGCATATTACTCTATTGAAATTGTTTTTTTATTTAAAACATTATTAATATTGTATTTATAAAGAAAAAAAAATGCACTGGAAAGTCCATTTAGGGGGTAGTGGCGAGGGGGTACTCCAATCTGAAAAGTTTAGGAACCAGTGATGTAGAACATTCTGTGTACCATGAAAATGAGTCTACTTTAAACTGCCCATTTTCTGTCAGCATTTTTCTACTATTTTTTTTTTTTGGCAGAATTTATCATTATAATCAACTTAATTATTACCTGGATTTTGTATCACCATAGTCCAGGGATCCTCAAATCTGGCCCACGAGATCCACTTTCCTGCAGAGTTTAGCTCTAACCCTAATCAAACACACCTGAGCATGCTAATCAATGTCTTCAGGATCATTAGAAAATCACAGGTAGCTGAGTTTGATCAAGGTTGGAGCTAAACTCTGCAGCGCAATGGACCTCCAGGGCAAGATTTGAGGAACCCTGCCATAGTCCCTAAATGTATGTAAATGCAGGAAATCGGATTCAAATCGAAAACATTTCCCCCATTTTGTGTCCCCCCCCCACTTCTCAAACCAAAGTTACACCCTTGTATGCATATATATATATATATATATATATATATATATACATACACATACACATACACATACACATACACATACACACACACATACATACACACACACATACACACAAAGAAAAACAAGTAGATAGAATAGAAAAAATAGAAAGCTAGTGTTGTTTTATTTTTTTATAAAAAAAGATGATAAATAGATAAAGTAGAATTAAATAGAATAGAAAGTGCTAGAGTTAGAGGGTCAAATAAAGATGAAACAGATGTGTTTTTAGTCGTTTCTTGAAGAATATACACGTACATTTTTATACAAAAAGAAAGAAGCAAATTAAAAACCATAAGACAAATATACAATAGATACAAATAAAATATTGAATACACTCGTTTTTCTAATGCAGTAGTTTCAGTAGCGCAACTGGTTTTGCTAGTTTTTTTAATTTAATAACCTAATTTACTTGGGGACTGGGTTTAGAGTCGAACAAACTTAATTTTTGCTTTTCAAAAATACATTGATGTACGATGAACGTTGATGTGTAAAGACACAAAGATCAGTCTGTGCAAGAAACTGAACAGTATTTATATCATTAATAAACAGTAATATAAATACTGTTCAGTTTCTTGCAGTGACCGATTGTTTCGTGTCTTTACACATCAATGTATCGTCACAAGCTGCAGGGTTTAATTTGGTTTTGTTTGTGTATGTTTTTTTGACTCTCAAAGCCGTGATTGGTTGCAGAACTACATAATACATACATAGTTCATAAACATACATAGTAACATGTAACATAATAGGCTATAAACAGTACTAATGGTATTAGTTAGATGTCTGAAATGTTAGCCTATGTATTTTTATGCTATTATTCTCCCTCGATTCTGAAAACAAGAGTCTCCTGGTCTCTGCTTCGACGAGGAAAAAGTTTCCTACAGTGCATAAAGAAGGCATTGCTACATTATTGACATGGACTCCACAAGTTATGTGACTGACTCAAGAACAAGTTCAGATGGGAACTTCAACTCCAAGAAGGCTATCAAGAGATCAAGCATCCACTTCACAGCTGCTATGTTTCACTCTCTCGAACGTCTTCACAAGCTAAGTTCCATTTAATGCTCTCAGGTTATCTGCAACATGCGTGTTGCTAAGGCTATCCGTGTTGCTTGGGCTCATTAAGTTGTTTTCAGTTAAAAGCTTGTGCTAGTTACACACTACAATACACACACCTATACTGGTGTGCATTAGAGCTTTTAATTACCGTTCTATATTAATGCGTTGCTTACTGACTGACTGACTGACTGATACACACACACACACACACATATATATATATAGTGTGACAGCGTACCGAGGCTTCATCAGCATCGCCCTGGAAACAAGCGAGGGGCACCTGGCCATCATCATCACAGGCTGATCGGTCACAGCTGCACCTCATCAGGCGGCGGCTACATAAGCCACGCAAGCCCTGCCATCTAGGAGATTCCTCCATGAGACTGAGCACTAGCTTGCACTCTCATTTCCCCCACAGAAAGCAGAGTGTGACCGACCAGCCCCACAGGAGCACTGCACGGACCCTCTGCACTGGGAAGACGGAAGAGAGCACTCATGGCACCGGAGCACCTACCTGGACCTTTCTCACGAGCACCCCTCACCCCAATAAATCCACCCTCCGGGGTATTGATTGAGATTTCTTGTTGTGTGATTCTTCACCCCGTTACAAGATATATATCGGAGATCGCGCAGCTCACATATCCAGGAGAAAAGAAACTCAACGCTGCCCCACGACTTTTATTAATAACAGTTTAAATACTGAATCGCTACATTATATTTTCCAGCAACGAGGGGATATAATCGCTGTTTTTGAAATAAACTCACTCTAAAAAGAGAAACGCGCATACACGCAATTTTCATCTCCCTCTCTCTCTCTCTCTCTCTCTCGAATTGGCGATATTTGAGAAAAGGGTTTAGCGATTTATAATTATTGGGGGGACTAGCCCTCTTCAATGTCTACGTTGGTTATCGCCCTGATCAGACATGAACATATGTTGTGGCACTATCGTGCAGTCTGTAATGATATGACGTTAGTTAGCAAATATTAGCGATTTTTTTTGCAAACATTTCTTTGAGTAACATGACCGTAATATGAACTCACGATTGAATGCAACATAAAACAAATTATTACTTTTCGTTAAAATCTTTATTAATGCCAAAAATGCTTACATGTATGCGTCTTTTTGTTTGCTCGGGCAGACATGTTGCCGCTGAAGCCGGTTTACGCTGAGATAATTCATACCCCTTCGTTTGAAGTGTGGTCCCGAAAAATCTTCGTTTGAAGGGCTATCTGGCCCTTCCCCTTACCCCTACCCCTCCAACCAAAAGAGAATTGAGACACCCCTACCCCTTCACGTGAACGTGCGAAACGGAGTGGTAGGGGAAAGGGGAAGGGCTAAGGGGTAGAATTGGGATTAGGCCTAAATCCACACTATCTCAAATACCGCCCCGGAGCGCTATTCAAGGCTTAGTGTATCCCACCATGCATCATGTTCTGGAAATAGGCTTGTTTGAGATGAGCAAAATCTGCGCAGACAACCGTGGTGCTGGGTTCTCGTCTAAAATGTTTTTTTTTTTAAATCTGATTTCATGTGATTTATGTATTTAAATTATGCATGAATATTCTCAAACACGATTTCTGTTAGATATGTGATTGTTGTCATATTTCTATAAAAATCTAAAATACATGTTTGTATTAAAGTAAAAATGGATGATAAATACGCCTTTCATATGGAATTAAATAGCAAGCACTTTGAGTGTCTTGTTCATCAAATTAATTTTCATAAAAGCAACAGAACTGAAATTGTATCACGTTTATTAGCAGCACAGCACATGAGTGTAAATAACGCGATATCTGCCTTTGATCTCGTTGGTATCTGTTCCACTTGAGAGGTCAGAACTGTCCGTCTTGACTGCGCTTATTTCACTCCTCCCCTCACTGCAGCCGCCTACTCTCGCCTTCATTTCAGGCGAGGCAGGCAAGGCGCATCTCAAACAAGCCTAATACATCGTGAGACTTTTTGCCGAGATCTCGCGAGAGGTCACGGAAACCTTTCCAGTGCAAGTTAAATATTAATATAATAATTATCTATGACATATAATTTGGTAGAAAAACACTGTTTTTACGTTTTATCGGTGCAAAGATGAGTAGTGGTGATATTTATTTTGTACAACATTTGCAACTGCTTTTTATCACTGAATTAGAAGCACCACAAATTAAAATTGTCATGTTATAGGGACTACTGAACATACATTTAGAAGTTGATTTTAAAATGCAAAGTATTTAAAATTTAAATTAAAATAAAGCTATGTAAACACTTGCAGTTTTACAACACTACAAGTGTGTCCCATCAGGTAATGAAAAGTTCGACACACACTTGTGGTCTTCATGCTCACTTGAACACTTGGGCCAAATACAGGAAATATGTCATTCAAGTGGTCAAGTGCAAAGACCGCAAGTGTGGGTATTTGGACAAGGCTTAGGTTGTTCGAGAGGAACTACACTAGCCTGCCTCCGGCTGGAGAGAGTGGCCGCTCGCTGTCGGGGCGGAATTAAAGCGGAGACGTCAAGTCAGACACTTTCTGCTCCTGGTAATGACGCTCTCGCTGTGTTTGCATACATTCACAGATGAAGTGAATTAAATGCAACATTTGTCAAATACAGAGATGTTTCAGAAATGTTTTCATAAAGCAACATAAACACTTTTTATATGGCTTAATACAGCGCCATCTGTTAATGAATAAGTTAAACATTAACATGCTATTTAAATACCAATTAAGTGGGGGGTATATATGCTTTCATCAGTGTTTTTTGAACGTGACTCAATATAACAGTGCAACTACCTAAAAATGCTTTTACTGTTATAAAAACACAGATTTATGAACACATTGGAATTGAATTGTTAGAATAAGCATCGTGCTTGTCATCACAGATTCTAACCAATGAGAATAAAGTGTGTCGTCATCAAGGCTTTGCAGTGCCTGACCTGCTCTTGTGGTACTTTGAATGCACATGTGATTGTAGGGCGGCTGCAGCGCCAATCAAAGTTAGACAAAAGCATTTTTAATGTAACCAGAATGCATTGTTTTTGACAGGCGGCAGCCGATCTTTGCGGCGCCGCATGAAGTCGAGCAAGCCTAATATCTCTAAAGAGTGTGTTTTTGGATGTGAGGAAAAGATAACCTTATTCAGTGTTATGTAAACAGTGGATGCAATTTTTTTTTCCAAGGCAGCAAAGAAGTTTCTCAAGCGTGTTTGTTTGTCCCCGTCATTTCGGTGACGAATGCTTTATAACAAGGTACATTCTGACACTGGATTTGCACATCGTTTGGTACTGGAAGATGGAGAAGCCCCAGCGATAAAAGATCCCGGTCATATAGGAACTGCTGTAAAACTGCATCAAATTTTTAGTAAGTGTAAGTGCTCGCGACTCTTCAGCTCTGCCCACAGCTCGCCTCCAGGAGCTTGGCTGTTGTCAGAGAGAATCGCAAGCTGTATCTTTCTTTTATAAATCTGATAAAACTGAAGACTCTTCGGAGATGTGAATGATGCAATACTACACTATAGGTATTCAAGATTAACATGAGAATGGCCAAAACTGTGTGTGTTATGTCCCCTTTAACCTAGTCAAGTTGACTTTATTTTTATATAGTCTCAGCCTCAGACGTCACGCCCTC
>NW_015505466.1:996177-1002188 GCF_001515645.1 Sinocyclocheilus grahami | reverse complement strand
CTGGAAGATGGAGAAGCCCCAGCGATAAAAGATCCCGGTCATATAGGAACTACTAGAACTGCTTGATGCTAAAACTGCATCAAATGTCTGTGATTGTTAGTAAGTGTAAGTGCTCGTGAGTTCAGCTCCGCCCACGGCTCGCCTCCAGGAGCTTGGCTGTTTTCGGAGAGAATTGCAAGCTGTATCTTTCTTTAATAAATCTGATAAAACTGAAGACTCTTCGGAGATGTGAATGATGCAATACTACACTATAGGTATTCAAGATTAACACGAGATTGCCAAAACTGTGTGTGTTATGTCCCCTGTAACCTAGTCAAGTTGACTTTAATTTTATATAGTCTCAGCCTCAGACGTCACGCCCTCGGACCGTTGGCTGAACGTCTGATGCATATGGCACACAAAAGTGGAAACACTTCAGGAGTTTCGAAGTCATCATCGGATTGGTTGAATTATACAGGATTTCCGGGAGACGTGTGTGTCAAGTTCTTTAACGTTCCGCTGGAAACAAAGATGCTGTGACGCCAAATCCTTACTACGAGCACTTGTCAGGATCAACTAAACGCTGGATTCTCAAAGTATGTAAAATATTTAAGTTTGCAGCACAGAATCTTTCAAATACGTCCGAGAGTTTTACACACCGGTCTGTTATTGAGGCAACATTTCCACGCCCCGAAACCTGCCGCTGAATGAAACGAACTGTGATTGGTTGTTTGACATGTCGGCTTGGCCAAAGAAAGCTGCCATGAATTCCAGACTCGCGAAACTAATTTTTATAGCACTACAGCACCGATTTAAGCAGCAGGAAATAATGACCATGGTGCAAACTGAATCATTTCTGCCGCGGCGCAGCTCCAAGAGAAAATGATAAACGGTCATTGTTCAGTTGAAGTCATCTACATCTGAAAACCTAGGCTGCTGACATGCTGCCTCACCGCCTATCAGCTAATGACTTTGCAGGCAGCGTTTGTTCATGAAGGTAACTCATGAAACTGATATCGGACATGCTTCTGAGGCAGCTTAATGGTTCAATGATCTACCACAAATAGAACAAGCTTGGTGATAACTAAGCAAATATTCAGTGATTTATTTGATCAACCATCACAGGATAGAACACACAGAATTGTGGGTATCAAGGCAGCAAAGGATACATCTATTCTGCCTTTAAATATCGACCAGATGAGGTATCTCAGGAGGCAGGAATTGAAGCTAATTTTGGATTCGACATGTCTCGATGCCTTCCTACCTTGAAATGTGTCCTCCGAAGGCAGCATTTCCTGTTTCGGATGCAGCCGTCAGTTCAGCGTTGGTTCTGTTCCTATATCAGACTGTAACAGACTTGTTCTGTCTAGTCGTATTGGAAACATGCTTGTCTTAAGCTTGGTTGTTATTGGGAACATGCTTGTTCTTAAGTTATAGTTGTATTGTCGTATTGTTGGGAACATGCTTGTTCCAGGGCAATCCGGTCATTATTTGGAACATGCTTGTTCTGAAAGCTGTAGTTGAATTGGAACATTTTTTTTCTTAAGTCTAGCTGGTGTTACTGAGAATGCTGCTTAAGCTTTTAAGTTATTGGCAACATATTCATTGGTCAACTGTTAAAGGCAACATAATTGTTGCTTCAGGTTATGCGGGTTTTGGCAACATATTTGATTGGTCATTGGTTAAGGGCAACATGCTTGTTTCTTTAGGCTTTGAGATTTTGCTATCAGATTGTGTTGGGGGATTGATATATGGTTTTATATATACAGGTGCATCTCAATAAATTAGAATGTTGTGAAAGTTCATTTATTTCAGTAATTCAAGTCAAATTGTGAAACTTGTGTATTAAATAAATTCAATGCACACCGTCTGAATTAGTTTAAGTCTTTGGTTCTTTTAATTGTGATGATTTTGGCTCACATTTAACAAAAACCCACCAATTCACTATCTCAACAAATTAGAATATGGTGACATGCCAATCGGCTAATCTTTCTTTCTTTACCTTTATTTAACCAGGAAGAAACTCATTGAGATGAAAAATCTCTTTTTCAAGAGTGTCCTGGCCAAGATAGGCAGCAGTACAACCATACATACATACAGGTACAAAATATAGTAACATAAAACAACTGAAATAGCGAATCCTTTAAAATAAACCACAATCAATAACACATCAGGCAGAATATCTACAGCCAGATGTGACTGCCTCCAAGTCAGTTAACATCCTCTTAAAAGCGACCAATGAGACCAGCGTATTAATTTTCATAGATTTTTGTAATTTGTTCCATGAAGAGGGAAGCAGCATACTTAAACGCCTTTTTTCCCAGCTCAGTTCTAACCTTTGGAACAGACAGATGGAAAAGATCCTGTGAACGAAGATTGTAAGTCCCAGTATTATTTACACTGAACTAGGTCAGAAGGTAGGATGGAAGTAGACCTAAAATAGCTTTGTATATACAGATATACCAATGTTGAAGTCTCCGCATTGATAGAGAAGGCCATCCAACACGATCATACAGTTCACAATGGTGAGTGAGGACTTTAAAACCAGTAATGAACCTCAGAGCTCCATGGTATACAGCAGGGATCCTCAAATCTGGCCCACGAGATCCACTTTCCTGCAGAGTTTAGCTCTGACCCTAATCAAACACACCTGAGCATGCTAATCAATGTCTTCAGGATCATTAGAAAATCACAGGTAGCTGAGTTTGATCAGGGTTGGAGCTAAACTCTGCAGCGCATTGGACCTCCAGGGTAAGATTTGAGGAACCCTGGTATACAGTGTCCAGTGCATGTAAACTTTGAGACGAAGCATGTATGTATAAAACATCACCATAGTCAAGTATAGACATAAAAGTGGCAGCAACCAGCCTCTTTCTAGATTCGAACGAAAGGCAGGATTTGATTGAGTTTTAATCTTTTTGCTAGCCGCTGAATATGAAAGGTAAAAGAAAGAGATTAATCTATTAAAATACCAAGATATCTCTATTTAGAGACACATTCAATCTTCGTTCCCTGGGAAGTGAGGATTGAAGGCAGATTTGATTTGGATTTCAAATTTGAAAAAAGCATGACTTTTGTTTTTTCAGCATTTAAAACAAGTTTTAAATCATAAAGATTCTGTTGGAGCGTGTTAAAATCAAGTTGTAATTAGGAGAGAGCCTGGTCTGTGGTATTTTGAGATGGCGAGAGGTGTTGCCCTCCGCCTGCACACACTGAGTTCTGTCTGTAAGATAATTATCAAACCAGCTGACAGTGTGTTCAGAAAGTCCAGCCCAATTTATACTTCTGCGTCGAACCTACGCCGTAGTTTACGCATGGACGCACACCCATACGCCTTAGCCTGACGTGCACCTCTCCAATAATCTAACAGCGCGTCAATTCTACGCAGACTGCAAGCGCTGTGATTGGTCTGCAAGAACCCCTCCCTCCATATGTCCTTGAGTTTTGTGTGTGTTTATGTGCACTTTAATATATTTTAATGTTACAGCTTCTTATATAAAATAAAACAAAGCAAAGAGCAAGTGTCTTATTTATTATACTACATAGCACTATACATCAGTAGTTGTCCGCAACAAACAATGTTGATCTGCTGTGGTACAAGTCCTTGTGCAGATTGAAAGAATGCCATCATCTCCTGTTCCGTTGTTGTCTCCTTTTTGTAGTTTTAAATAATGATTTAATGATTTGATAGCTTCTCCACTACATAGCACTATACATCAGTAGTTGTCCGCAACAAACAATGTTGATCTGCTGTGGTACAAGTCCTTGTGCAGATTGAAAGAATGCCATCATCTCCTGTTCCGTTGTTGTCTCCTTTTTGTAGTTTTAAATAATGATTTAATGATTTGATAGCTTCTCCGACGAGCCGCTTCTTCTTCGGCTTTTGCCGTGGAACCAGCAACATGCCCATGGACACTGCAAACTAGCGGTTGGCATGTGTACTGCACGTTGACGCGGACAACGACGCAGAAGTATAAATGAAAACTGACGCATAGCCTATGGCATAAAGGCTACGGCGTATGTCCGACGCAGAAGTATAAATCAGCCTTTAGATAGGTCAATAAAGAGGGCTGCACAATGCTGCCTGTTATCTATAGATTCAATAAAGTCATTTAAAACCTTAAAAGCTGCCGATGGTGTACTATGCTTTTTTCTGAAACCAGATTGAAAGTCAGATAAAACATTTTTATTTTTTTTAAAATCTTTTAATTGATCACTGACAAGGGACTCTAAAACCTTGACCAAAACAGACAATTTTGAGATCGGTCTGTAGTTATTTAAGATAACTATAAGATAACACCACCTTTTAACCAGGGGAACCACAAAGGCTGATTTCCAGATGGAAGGAATGACATTTGTGTTCAAGCACAGATTAAAAATATTAGTTAAAGGCACTGCAATAAAATTTGCTGCTAGCTTTAAAAAATAAGGATCCAATTTATGAGGGCCTGCAATTTATCAGGGCCTTGTGTCCAAATGCTTGAGGGCTTTATTTACGTCTGAAGCTATAATAGGACTAAAACTAAAAGACTGACTAGAAGGATCCAAACCAACGGTCTCCACTGTAGAGGAACACCCATATTGATTATTAAGTGACTCAAATAAAAATCCTGAGGCTATGAAATGTTCATTGAAACAGTCAAGTATTTTGGTCTTATCAGTGAGTTTTTGAGAGTCTATCAAAATGCTTGAAGGAAATTCCTGGCCTTCACTGTTTTCTGATAACGATTTGATAGTTTTTCAAAATTTTGATGGGTTATTTAGGTTATGAGTAGTTTGAGAAAGAAAATGGTCAGCTTTGGCTTTTCTAATTTTTAGAGTACATGCATTACGCAGTTGCCTGAAAACCAGCCAGTCAGAATTCTGATTTGATTTTCCAGCTTTTGCCCATGCCACGTTGCGCTCATGAAGGATATTTGCTAAATCAGAAGAAAACCAAGCATTGTTTCGGCCTTTAACTCTGTATTTCTTTAGTGGAGCATACTTATTAATTATTTTGGTGAACCCCTCATGAAATTGGTTCCAGGCACTATCAACATCTGCACTAATATAATTTTTTCCCAATCATAATTAGATAACTCGTAAAGGAATTCTTGTTCTGAGAAATGCTTCATGTTACGCTTGACTATAATGCATGGTTTAAGTAAAATATTACTAAAAATATTACATGCGTGGTAAAATATTTTAGTATTTCTAACTGTTGTTACGACACAGTGGTCACTAATGTCGTTTGCAAATATGGAAGCTGTTGAGTACTTATAGGGAACGTTAGTTAGAATCACATTGATTAGCGATGATTTTTCCGAGTTTATGAAGTTTAGCCGTGTGGGACTGTCAACAATCTGAAAGAGATTTAATGAATCACAATAAGCTCTGAAATCAACAGATACTGGTTGTAACCAGTTCCAATTTAGGTCTCCGAAGGCTACTAATTCCTTAGAGTTCAAATCAGAAAGGAGTTGCATTAAGGAGGGCAGAGCACCGCTAACAGCTGAAGGTGTCCTATAAAAACCAAGGACCGTTATACAAAGTGATTTAGAAACCTTGAGCTCCAAGGCTAAAAATTCAAACTGTTTAACTACCGATATTGATTACAGTACATTAACTTGATACTGGTTTTTGATGTAAATTGCTACACCCCCACCTCTATTAGGGCGGTCGGTCCTAAAAACATTATAACCACTTATATTGACTTCTTTATCTGAAACCGATTTACTTAACCAAGTTTGAGACAAGACAATTACATCAGTATCTGTAGAGTGAGCCCAGATACGCAAAATGTCCATTTTAGGAACAAGACTGCATACATTCAAATGAAAGAAACCAAGACCAGACCTTTCTTTAAAATCTGCCGGGGTGTTAAAGCCTATAGGGGTGTCTGGGCCTGGGTTTGGCTGCACATTTTCTGACATCAATAGTAATAAAGCAATTAAGCATTTTAGCTTAAATGATTTCTTGTACGATTCATTGCTTCTCCGACCAAAATTGGAATCTAGGTACACACAGGAGATAGTGGTAAAATTGTCACATAA
>NW_015505466.1:993953-995938 GCF_001515645.1 Sinocyclocheilus grahami | reverse complement strand
TTTAAAATCTGCCGGGGTGTTAAAGCCTATAGGGGTGTCTGGGCCTGGGTTTGGCTGCACATTTTCTGACATCAATAGTAATAAAGCAATTAAACATTTTAGCTTAAATGATTTCTTGTACGATTCATTGCTTCTCCGACCAAAATTGGAATCTAGGCACACACAGGAGATAGTGGTAAAATTGTCACATAACGTCATAATACTAGACAAACAGACCAAGTCAACCGTATCAGAGGGGAAAAATAGGGGCAGAGGGAGTGATGCGACATTAAGTGAACAAGCAAATGCGCATGTGCCTTTATATGATTCACACAGTATTGGGAGCGCTGGACTGGAATAGCCATTCCAGTAGTTGGTGCCCCCAGAGATAAATAAGAACAAAGAAAAAGTAAAACAGAAAAAGTCAAGGAGCAAACACTTCTTTCTCTCCATGCCCATCGCACCACCCAGACGTAGAGAGGCAAAATATTACATAGGACCCGGGCATCCAAAAGAAAAAACAGGCCTAGGTATGATAAAGTCCAGGTCAGCGACGGAAAAATCCAGTACGGGTTATCCGTTTCTCAGCGGCGACTGATGATGTTGCGTTTCGTCACTCGTAAACAGGAAGCCCAGCGAGTGAGGCAATGCTGCGGGCAAAAAAAGTCAAAATCAAGGCATAGCCTATGGCTAAATGGCTTTGTGTGCCATTGAGAAGGTGATTAGCTACACCTGATTGAGTTTACAAGTCATTTTTAGGAGGGGTGATCCTTTTTCTAACTCAGTGATTCTGGTTTTTATTTTTTTCAGATATGTTGGTGTTATATCTTTCACTTGGATGTTATAAGTTGCACTGAGTAAATACAGCTGAATAAAACAAAAACTGTCCGTCTTCATTTCAGGCTGCCAAGGTATGATAACAAAGTCCAGGTCAGCGACGGAAAAATTCAGTACGGGTTATCCGTTTCGCAGCAGTGACCGATGATGTTGTGTTTCATCACTCGTAAACAGGAAGCCAATGTTTTTGAGGCAATGCTGTGGGCAAAAAAGTCCAAATCAAGGCCAGCCGCCTCTAAAACATCAGGCTATATCTCAAAAACCAGCAGCAAGAACAAGAAAAGAAAAAGCACTTTCCTTCATCATGAAGAGACCAGACCCATCAAACTCAGTGACCCGTCCGCACCCGAGATCCAACAGGCAAGCAGGCCCCAGGCACCGACCAGTCAGCTCGAGCCAGCTCCCCCAGAAACGGCGAAAATGCAAACCACAGCTTCAGGTAAATTTCCATACCAGCTTGATGGTCGTAACCACTTGCTCAGACTTGGATTATACGGATACCTTTTTAAATTTTTAAAATGCACTGCTAGAACTAGCGCAGTGCCAGTTCACTGAGGATGTCAGTCTCGACTTAAACTATACGGATTTGCATCATAAAACAACCATAGAGTATGACGAATTCCGACTCTATATTATAGTTATATTTTACGAGCGTTCACAAAATAAATAGTTGGCAAATATCCCATGAACAAACAAACATCAACCACTCAGTCACGCACAGACAGAAAGACATGCCACCATCTTGGGTTGGGTTTCCCAACCATAATCAACTCAAAACACCTGCAAAGGTTTCCTGCGCCTTCAAAATGGTCTCTCAGTTTGGTTCACTAGGCTACACAATCATGGGGAAGACTGCTGACGTGACAGTTGTCCAGAAGACAATCATTGACACCCTTCACAAGGAGGGTAAGCCACAAACATTCATTGCCAAAGAAGCTGTTCACAGAGTGCTGTATCCAAGCATGTTAACAAAGTTGAGTGGAAGGAAAAAGATGCACAACCAACCGAGAGAACCGCAGCCTTATGAGGATTGTCAAGCAAAATCGATTCAAGAATTAGAGTGAACTTCACAAGGAATGGACTGAGGCTTTGGTCAAGGCATCAAGAGCCACCACACACAGACGTGTCAAGGAATTTGGCTACAGTTGTCGTATTCCTCTTGTTAAGCC
>NW_015505466.1:991399-991730 GCF_001515645.1 Sinocyclocheilus grahami | reverse complement strand
TGTTTTTTGAAAACCAATGTCACTGCACCCGTTTACCAAGAAATTTTGGAGCACTTCATGCTTCCTTCTGCTGACCAGCTTTTTGAAGATGCTGATTTCATTTTCCAGCAGGATTTGGCACCTGCCCACACTGCCAAAAGCACCAAAAGTTGGTTAAATGACCATGGTGTTGGTGTGCTTGACTGGCCAGCAAATTCACCAGACCTGAACCCATAGAGAATCTATGGGGTATTGTCAAGAGGAAAATGAGAAACAAGAGACCAAAAAATGCAGATGAGCTGAAGGCCACTGTCAAAGAAACCTGGGCTTCCATACCACCTCAGCAGTGCCA
>NW_015505466.1:983354-991316 GCF_001515645.1 Sinocyclocheilus grahami | reverse complement strand
TACAGTAAATGAACATATTTTCCAGAAGGCCAACAATTCACTAAAGATTTTTTTTATTGGTCTTATGAAGTATTCTAATTTGTTGAGATAGTGAATTGGTGGGGTTTTGTTAAATGTGAGCCAAATCATCACAATTAAAAGAACCAAAGACTTAAACTACTTCAGTCTGTGTGCACTGAATTTATTTAATACACGAGTTTCACAATTTGAGTTGAATTACTGAAATTAACTTTTCCACGACATTCTAATTTATTGAGATGCACCTGTATATTAATGACGAATTCCGACTCTATATTATAGTTATATTTTACGAGCGTTCACAAAATAAATAGTTGGCAAATATCCCATGAACAAACAAACATCAACCACTCAGTCACGCACAGACAGAAAGACATGCCACCATCTTGGGTTGGGTTTCCCAACCATAATCAACTCAAAACACCTGCAAAGGTTTCCTGAGCCTTCAAAATGGTCTCTCAGTTTGGTTCACTAGGCTACACAATCATGGGGAAGACTGCTGACGTGACAGTTGTCCAGAAGACAATCATTGACACCCTTCACAAGGAGGGTAAGCCACAAACATTCATTGCCAAAGAAGCTGGCTATTCACAGAGTGCTGTATCCAAGCATGTTAACAGAAAGTTGAGTGAAAGGAAAAAAACGAGACCAAAAAATGCAGATGAGCTGAAGGCCACTGTCAAAGAAACCTGGGCTTACATACAACCTCAGCAGTGCCACAAACTGATCACCTCCATGCCACGCCGAATTGAGGCAGTAATTAAAGCAAAAGGAGCCCCTACCAAGTATTGAGTACATGTACAGTAAATGAACGTATTTTCCAGAAGGCCAACAATTCACTAAAGATTTTTTTTATTGGTCTTATGAAGTATTCTAATTTGTTGAGATAGTGAATTGGTGGGTTTTTGTAAAATGTGAGCCAAAATCATCACAACTAAAAGAACCAAAGATTTAAACTACTTCAATCTGTGTGCATTGAATTTATTTAATACATGAGTTTCACAATTTGAGTTGAATTACTGAAATGAACTTTTTTACGATATTCTAATTTATTGAGATGCACCTGTATATGGCATATGGTTTTGTTTTGGGGGGTTATCGTTGCTCTCACTGCTCTCATCCATGCTAGGCTGCATGGATGCGCAGGGAGTTCTTGCCCAGAACAGAACCATACCGCCAATCCAAACTGTATGCTAATTGTCAATCATCTTTGACGATAGTGGTCCTGACAGAAATGTATGCGCAGGGAGTTCTTGCCCAGAACAGAACCATACCGCCAATCCAAACTATAGTGGTCCTGACAGAAATAAAAATAAACCAAAATTATTTCCAATCTTGCAAATAAAATAAGATAAATATATCGCTGACTCTAAACTGCCACTTCCACCTTTATTAACTTTATAAAGTGTTAAATTAAGTGGAAAAGACAAGTCCAAAAACGCTTATAATAGCTGGATCTGGCAACATGGAGGCTGCTCACTCACAACTCTCTCAAGCCTTGTTCACTCCATCAGCGTCTCGAAGTGATCATTTTCAAACATTCTTACAAATGGTCTAAACTGAATTATACATGTCATGCAGGCATTCATATGAGGAATTTAACAGCAAATTAGTCATTCAAAGAACAAATTGTATTTTTGAACATGAAAAATTTACCTCATAGCTGGTTACGGGCCTGTTCCAAAGGTTAATTACTCGTTTTGATCGAGGCTGCCGCAACATCAGAGTCTATATCCGGATTAAAAACTTTTCTCCAAATACTTTCATTTTTATTTAATGTTTGCAACATAGAAATGTAACCTACTGTGTAGACTGTTTCAAACATAAAGCTTAGGCTACATGATGAGCTATATCTGGATCAGCGGCTGCGCGAAAGCAGTTTTAAATATTCCGATGGGATTATGTTTTCAAAGGTTTAATAGACATAGCAGAATCACCGTCATTTACAAATAAGATCACGTATGTTTTAATCGAGATCGCAATCTTTTAATGATTAAACGTGCATACATATGAGCCTATAGCCTATGTTTTTTGTTTTTTTTGTAGCCCATGTCATATGTGTACCAGACCTCAAAAGTAACCTGGGCCCAAGCCCGAGCGGTCCCCCCGCTTCCGTGACCTATGCTTTTACTACTTGCTCTGATCACTCAGTAGTAAAGAAATTTTGAAATACGGGACAAAACATGATTTTTTCAAAATAAGTCCGGACACTAAAATTAGAGCTGAAATGTGGGACTGTCCTGGGAAAAACGGGAAGTCTGGTCACCCTAGCAAGGACTAAATATTGAATTCCCTTACGAAAAAGAAGTTTATTCAAGTGTGCTATTAGTATACTTTTTAAACAAAAAAATAGGAAAGTATACTTTTAGTCTACTTTTTATGTACTTCTCAGAAATGGGCTTTATGTACTTCTCAGAAATATACTTAAAATGACATTTAAGTATGCTTGACTCATAGCCTACTTAGAAAAAGTAAAAAAATATTTGAGCTATACTTTTGTTCCTAGAATCCGTGTTTTCATTGTTATACTGTAGGGCGCGCTAGTACACATTTTCTGTACAGAATTTCCAAAAACACAAGTAAAGAAGAAACTGAAACAACAGATGCTTCCACATGTAATCTAACACGATCATCAGCCATAAAACAGCATCAAAACTGTGTAAAGTTGATGTAATGTCGACCCATGAACAGGTAATAATGACTGTGAAGCTTTGGGGTGTTGATCGACTCTATCTAGGTTTTGATTATCGATCTGTATCCAATTCATAGTCTTTTTTTCAGCTTTTTGTTCAAAATTTTATTTCTTTTTTTATTATTATTTATGAAACTTACCCACATTCACGTGTTTAAAAAAAGAATGCTTGAAGCTAGAATAAAATGTTTTTGTTTACAAGCAGATACCCTGTTCTGTCTTTTGGTGTTTTGTATGTTCAGATATTTATATAAGAAAATATATACAAATTAATACCTAAACAGGGACATAGTAGTATACTTAAAGTATGATGTAAAGTTCGCTTAAAGAAAACTTACAAGTATACTTGCAGTATAAAACTACTAAACTAGTAGTTTACTAAGACTATACTTCAAAGTGTACTAAAAATGCTACTACAAGTATTTAATTAGAAAATCAGTATTCATATAAGTTCACTTTTAGTATAGTTGCAGTACAAGCTAAAAATATTGTTGTAAACTAGTTGTGTACTTAAAGTTTACTACTGTTATACTTAAAGTATACTTAAAAGTATACTTTTATATACTAGAAAAGGGGCCAATTTAGTCCCTAGGAGTATTGAAATAGTACACTTACAAGTATACTACTAGTACACTGATATTTGTATACTTGCTACATAAAGTATACTTAAAAATATACTTGAACTTTACTTAAGTATACTTAATAAAATAAACTTGAAGTATACTACTTTTTGGTAAGGTTTACTACTTTGAGTGACCATGTATTTAACTATTCATTTAAGCTTATTTTTGCTCATTATGCCGTATATAAATAAACCCACAAATTTAGTGCTTCATCCTTTCCACAAGTGCTTTTAGATAATTCTTCTTATAGATACATTGAAGGAGCAACATTTCTATATCATAGATATGCCTGGCAAACCATTAACAGCTTATTGCATAAGAGTAAACTAATGGTCTGAGCTCTTTCAGGTGTGCACTTTAAACCTTTATCTTATCTTCATAGCACACATAGGAACCTCAGGACCCTCAGTCGAGTCAAAAGCACCCAATCCATGTAATGCCAGTAAGAGTCAATATTATAGGGGGAAAATTATATATATATATATATATATATATATATATATAAAAAAACAACTAATGCATCTTGGCAGATGAAACAAAACTACTACTGATTTGACATTAGTTGCTAAATTATGTTTGAAGTAATTGACAAGCAGTTGGCTTCCTTTATTTGAGGCAAGCATGCATTTTAAACTGTGAATTGCTTTTTGAAATAGAAATATTGTTATAAATGCTGTTCTCAGCATTCTAATCAGATTTATATTTTAACAAAGTCAAAAGCTTATTACTTGTGAACCCATGGTTATTGCCATGTAGAAGATTAGAATGTATTTAGGCCAACAGGTGGAACAACCAGGGCTGGCTTGACCTACAGGGGATATGTGTAGTTGCTAGGGGCCCCAAAGTGTCTGGCGGCCCCATAGAGAGATGTAAATGTAACTGTTTTACTGTCAAGTAAATATTCTTTGTTCTCCATTAAAAAATGTGATTGGCACAACAACCACACAGCAGATTGCATATACAATAGAACACAGTGCCACCAAAAAAAAAAAGTGTAAAAGATAGGCAATTAGATGCTATTTACACTAAGTGAAAATAGCATATTTTCTTAGCGATAGAGGCTATTTACACTAAGTGAAAATAGCAATTAGATGCTATTTACACTAAGTGAAAATAGCATATTTTCTTAGCGATAGAGGCTATTTACAGTAAGTGCAAATAGCGATAGAGGCTATTTACACTAAGTGCAAATAACAATAGATGCTATTTACACTAAGTGCAAATAGCAATTAGATGCTATTTACACTAAGTGAAAATAGCATATTTTCTTAGCGATAGAGGCTATTTACACTAAGTGCAAATAACGATAGATGCTATTTACACTAAGTGCAAATAGCGATAGAGGCTAAATACACAGTAAGTGCAAATAGCGATAGAGGCTATTTACACTAAGTGTAAATAGCATATTTTCTTAGCAATAGAGGCTATTTACACTAAGTGCAAGTAGCGATAGAGGCTATTTACACTAAGTTGCAAATAGCGATAGAGGCTATTTACACTGTGCAAATAACAATAGATGCTATTTACACTAAGTGCAAATAGCGATAGAGGCTATTTACACAGTGCAAATAGCGATAGAGGCTATTTACACTAAGTGCAAATAGCGATAGAGGCTATTTACACTAAGTGCAAATAGCATATTTTCTTAGCGATAGAGTGTATAGAGCGACTAAGTGTAAATAGCAATTAGATGCTATTTACACTAAGTGAAAATAGCATATTTTCTTAGCGATAGAGGCTATTTACATTAAGTGAAAATAGCAATTGGATGCTATTTACACTAAGTGAAAATAGCAATAGAGGCTATTTAAAATAAGTGCAAATAGCATATTTTCTTAGCGATAGATGCTATTTACACTAAGTGCAAATAGCAATAGAGGCTATTTAAAATAAGTGCAAATAGCATATTTTCTTCGCGATCGAGGCTATTTACACTAAGTGAAAATAGCAATTAGATGCTATTTACACTAAGAGAAAATAGCATATTTTCTTAGCGATAGATGCGATTTACACTAAGTGCAAATAGCGATAGAGGCTATTTATACTAAGTATTAGTCTGTTTTGTTCTTATTCCGAGGTCACCGTAGCCACCAGATCCAGTCTGTATCCAGATCAGATGGTCACTGCAGTCACCCGGATCCAGTACATATCCAGCCCAGATGGTGGATCAGCACCTAGGAGATGACCTCGACAGCCCTGAATGTCAGCGGAGATCAGGATAACTAGATGTGCCCCAGAGACAAGATCCCCAGTGAAGACCTTGTCTCCTAGACGGCCACTGGGACAAGACCATAGGAATCAGTTGAGTCCTCTGCACAATGTGACTTTGCTGCAGCCTGGAATTGAACTGCTGGTTTTGTCTGGCCAGAGGAGAACTTGCCCCTCAACTGAGCCTGGTTTCTCCCAAGGTTTTTTTTCCATTCTGTCACTGATGGACTTTTGGTTCCTTGCCGCTGTTGCCTCTGGCTTGTTTTTTTGGGGACACTTAATTTCCAGCATTATCGTCGACTTGATTGCACAGATACTATTTAAACTGAACTGAGCTGGACGATAACATCCCTGAATTCAATGATGAACTGCCTTTAACTGAAAATGGGGTGCTTACTTTTGTCATTTTGCATTATTGACACCAGTGTTGGGGGTAACTCATTACAAGTAATGCGAGTTACGTAATCAGATTACTTTTTTCAAGTAACTAGTAAAGTAACGCATTACTTTTTTAATTTACAAGAAAATATCTGAGTTACTTTTTCAAAAAAGTAATGCCAGTTACTCTTTCCCATTTATTGACTGACAGCTCTCCTGTACCCATATTGGGAGAAATCAGATGCAGAGGAGTTGTGTGCGCTGTGTGAACATGATGTTACTGTGGTTCTAGACTAAATATGAATGTGCATTAATTCATCCCACTCACAAAAAAACAGATTTAGTATTCATTAAAGTGAATTAAAACTCAGAATATGACGCAAACCTGCAATACTTAAATATGTTAAATAACACAAATGTATCTAATCCCATTTTATTAACCAATGTCTTTGCTGCTGACCTTTGATGATCCAGTTCAACCATACTAATAAGCAAAAAGGACTTTTGTGCTTCATTGTTTTTTTATTGCTGAAGAGTGTTTTTTCTCCTGCGTTCTACTGTACAGATGTGGTTTTGCTTTTGCTTCAGCCTGAGGTTTATTCATTACACTTTTTGGTGTGAAAGGGCTTTTATATTTGCTATGAATAGAACTTCTTATATTAAAAACAATCAAGCCCTGCTTATATTTAAAAAGTAACGCAAAAGTAATATAACGCATTACTTTCCATAAGAAGTAACTAAGTAACGTAATTAGTTACTATTTTAGGGAGTAACGCAATATTGTAATGCATTACTTTTAAAAGTAACTTTCCCCAACACTGATTGACACACTATTTTCCTATTTAATGCTGTAAAGTTGCGGTTTTGTTGCTGTTGCAAAGATCTGTTTTGTTAAAAGCGCTATATAAATAAAGGTGACTTGAAAATAATTACAGCAACAGTATAAACAGATGAAAAAAAAACAGTCAAACAAAAAAGTAATTTCCAGAAATTATTTAATTTAAACTGCTTAAGTTGGTGAAAATGAACAAAATAGGTCACAGAAATGATTACAGATATTTGTGATGCTTTCTGTGTTTCAAGCATGTTTGAATGGAAGAAACAGCCCTTCTGTTGTCAAAGAATTGACATGTTTTCTCAAGAATATTCTGGGCAACAAATTCAAAAATTGTCAACATAAAAATGTGAAAAAAATCTGGCAATTAATTAATAAACTAATCCATCTACTAAAGATCTGGGTCCGTAGAGAGTTCTAAATTCTTAGAAATGTGGGTGTTTTTTCTTAGAATTAAAGAAAAGATTCTAGTAAAGAAAAAAGTAATTCAGAAAACCCTAACCCTTAAAAGAGGTCTTAAGGTTCAAAACTGTTAGGAGTACGAGCGAGGACATTTAAGAGGCTTAAGAGTTTCTTTAGCAGTCGAGAAAATGGACAAAACTTGAAGAGGGAGAAGAAATGTTTTGCACACAATGTATGACAGTGAATTAATAAGACAATGACAGTGAATTAATAAGACAATCTAATGACTACACATTAGATTGTGACTGATCTTATTAGAGACATGATAACATCTCTGACATAGCACAGAAATGCCATAGCACCAGAAATGGAAGTAATCACTACATTTACTACATTAACATATTTGGCCACTGGAAAAATGCAACTATGCAGCAGTGATGATTTGGGTCTGTCACAACCTTCTATAAGCAAAGTGATCACAAAGAATTACAGCACTTTCAGAATCTTATTCTGTCGCTGTTTATTTCTCATAAAATATGTTAAGTACGACAGCATGGAAAATAAAAAAATAAAGAATATATACACATATAGTGGGTACGGAAAGTATTCAGACCCCCTTAAATTTTTCACTCTTTGTTATATTGCAGCCATTTGCTAAAATCATTTAAGTTAATTTTTTTTCCTCATTAATGTACACACAGCACCCCATATTGACAGAAAAACACAGAATTGTTGACATTTTTGCAGATTTATTAAAAAAGAAAAACTGAAATATCACATGGTCCTAAGTATTCAGACCCTTTGCT
>NW_015505466.1:978812-982524 GCF_001515645.1 Sinocyclocheilus grahami | reverse complement strand
CAGATCTGTGCCTTGCCACATTTCTGTCTCTGAGCTCTTCAGGCAGTTGCTTTGACCTCATGATTCTCATTTGCTCTGACATGCACTGTGAGCTGTAAGGTCTTATATAGACAGGTGTGTGGCTTTCCTAATCAAGTCCAATCAGTATAATCAAACACAGCTGGACTCAAATGAAGGTGTAGAACCATCTCAAGGATGATCAGAAGAAATGGACAGCACCGGAGTTAAATATATGAGTGTCACAGCAAAGGATCTGAATACTTAGGAACATGTGATATTTCAGTTTTCCTTTTTAATAAATCTGCAAAAATGTCAACAATTCTGTGTTTTTCTGTCAATATGGGGTGCTGAGTGTACATTAATGAGGAAAAAAAATTTACTTAAATGATTTTAGCAAATGGCTGCAATATAACAAAGAGTGAAAAATTTAAGGGGGTCTGAATACTTTCCGTACCCACTGTATATAATGTGTGTGTGAGAGAGCCCCACCTCCTCACTAAGATGAAGGTTTTGTTTTTTCCTCACTCAGAGTTGTTCCCAAATCTCTCCTTTAAGCTAAGACTGCTACGTAGAATTTTTTAGCGAAGTTAGGAGCCTTGTTAGAGGATTCTTAGAAGCTTTAAGAATATGGTCCCTGGTATGGTTATAAATATGTGTGTATAATCATTACATATTTATTGGTTTATTTTATATTCATCCATGCATTCTCCAAACTGCAAGTCCTAGATCTATCCCAATTTTTACACACTTTTTACTTATTCATTTTGCACTACTAAGTGTTTATGTATAGTTATGTGGTTGACATGGAATTTCAAGCACTCAAGAGTGAAATTTCTAAGTATCCATCAATTATATACTAAAAGTAATACTCTTACGATGACATATGTACTGCTGCTGCTCCAGTGAGCCGTGAGATCATGTGTTTGCTATCTATGTGAGCCTGGGCCGGCTTTGCCGAATGGCTTAATGCTAGTGAACTATTGCTGTGTGTACCTGACCGGTTGACCTGATAGCTTAAACTAGTGACCTGAGTTAAATGTGTTTCTGGGCTAATGGAGCCCAGATAAATTAACTAGTGGCTTAACAATGTGAACCTGGGTGCTGTACCCTTAGGTTTATTTAACTAATGACCTAAATAACTATGTGTGTCTGCGCCAATAGCTCAAACTTTCCTAAGTAGAAACACGCACTATGCATGTTATTAACAAACAGGAATCACACTGCAGGCTGATAGATGACGTAAGCCCCAGCAACCACCTGGCTCTACCATGTACCGTTTCCGTTTCCTGTGTACCGTGCTGCTGAGTGGTTTGGGATTGTAGCTCCGTGTAGCTTTGCTTTTCTGTTTACATTTACATTTAGTCATTTTGCAGACGCCTTTATCCAAAGCGACTTACAATTGGGGGATAAATAAAGCGATTCTTCTTAAAGAGGCAAACAGATACAGGAAGTGCCTGTAATACCAAGTTTCTAGACATTGTTCAAATAAGTACAAGCTAGAAAGAGAAGGAATAAATAAAGAGATATAATGTTTTTTTAATGATGAAGTCAAGTAGCTTCATCATAAAAGCTGTTGAATCTCTATCTTACTATCACTCTCTGTTGTTTAAAGTGATAAAATATAACTTCATTCCCACCATATTTCTGATATTATATATCAAACTAATCTGATTAATTTGATAATTTGCTTTTATTCTAAAACAGCGAGTGCAGCACGCGTGCAGCGTGTTAGCATTCGTTTTTTCACGAGTTCATCAAACAACAGTGGTAAGTCAGAATCATTCTTCAATCACGGTGAGTAATGGTTTCTCCTACTATTGTTGTTTGCACTGCTCGCCACATGTATTGTTTAGCTCTCTCTGTCTGCGACGAGGGATTCACATGTGATAAATGCAGAGAAACAGTTAGAATGACCGAGAAGATTTCAGAATTAGAGACACGCATCCAAACTTTAATTGAGGATAGTAAGAACGTGAGGGCTGTAGATACGGCTTTGGATGCGACTAGCTCAGGGAGCCCTGTACATTGTTCGGTTCCTGTTACAATACCTCTGCAGCAGGGCAACTGGGTGACTGTGAGGCGGCATACACCAAAATTTTGGTCAAAACACCGTTCTTCCGTTCCGATCAAAACATCAAACAGGTTCTCCCCACTCAGTGACGCACCCGCTGAGAAACCTGATCAAAGTGCTCTAGCTATTGGCGATTCTATTGTATGGAACATGAAAATAGAGACACCAACCACCATAGTCCAATGTTTACCGGGAGCCAGAGTGCCTGACATCTTGGCAAATTTAAAAGGGTTGGCTAATGCTAAACATAAATTCAGTAAGATTGTTAGTCACGTTGGCGCTAATGATGTTCGACTTCGCCAGTCGGAGATCACTAAAAAGAACATTAAAGAGGTGTGTGAACTTGCAAGTACGATGTCAGACACTCTAATATGTTCTAGTCCCCTCCCTGCTTACTGAGATACATACTGGTGCCCGCAGAATTACATAGGTTTCATAGACAATTGGACGAGTTTTTGGTGCAGACCTGACCTGTTGAAAAGAGATGGTGGTGCCGCTCTTCTCTCTAGAAATATGGCACATAGTCTTAGAGTTTGCACTTGACTAACTGGGGCCCAGGTCAGGAAGCAGACAGACTGGCTAAACCGACCGTCTGCTAGCTGCCTCACGTCACAGAAATCAGTTAATTCTCAGCACATAGTGACTCTTTTACCTAGATATCACACTATAGAGACTGTATGTTCCCCGAACTAGAAAATACAAAAAACGTCCAAACCAAATTAAGAGTAACAATTTAATTGATGTTCAACAACTAAAAAACAGATGTAACACGGATAAACAAATGACACCTGATTGAATATCAGGTCCCTTTCTACGAAAGCACTTTTTGTAAATGATATGATCAGTGATCATAGCCTAAATGTGCTCTGTTTGACAGAAACCTGGCTAAAACCTGATGATTACATTATTTTAAACGAGCCTACCCCCCAAGATTACTATTATAAACATGAGCCACGTCCAAAAGGTAAAGGGGGAGGTGTTGCTACAATTTATAACAATATTTTCAGTATTTCTCAGAGTATAACTCGATTGAAGTAATGGTGCTTCATATAACATTATCCAGATAAACAAGTGTTAATGATAAATCCCCTGTGATGTTTGTACTGACTACTGTATACAGGCCACCAGGGCACCATACAGACTTTATTAAAGAATTTGATGATTTTATATCCAAGTTAGTGCTGGCTGCAGATAAAGTTTTAATTGTTGGTGATTTTAATATCCTTGTTGATAATGAAAAAGATGCATTGGGATCAGCATTCATAGACATTCTGAACTCTATTGGGGTTAGACAACACGTGTCAGGGCCTAGTCATTGTCGAAATCATTCTCTAGATTTAATACTATCACATGGAATGAGCCAAGCGATGATATCTCAGATCATTATTTAGTCTTGTGCAAACTTCATATAGCTAAAACTGTAAATTCTACTCCTTGTTACAAGTATGGTAGAACCATCACTTCTACCACAAAAGACTGCTTTGTAAGTAATCTTCCTGATTTATCTCAGTTCCTTAGCATATCCAATACCTCAGAACAACTTGATGATGTAACAGAAACTATGGACTCTCTCTTTTCAAGCATTTTAAATACAGTTGCTCCTTTACGCTTAAGGAAGATTAAGGAAAACAGTCTGACACC
>NW_015505466.1:977011-978695 GCF_001515645.1 Sinocyclocheilus grahami | reverse complement strand
CACAGCAAGTTTTCCAGTTCCTGAAGCAGCAAAACAGCCCCAGACCATCACACTACCACCACCATGGTAGTGTGATGTTCTTTTTCTGAAATGCAGTGTTACTTTTTACGCCAGACGTAATGGGACACACACCTTCCAAAAAGTTCACCTTTTGTCTCGTCAGTCCACAGAGTATTTTCCCAAAAGTCTTGGGGATCATCAAGATGTTTTCTGGCAAAACTGAGACGAGCCATTATGTTCTTTTTGCTCAGCAGCGGTTTTCGTCTTGGAACTCTGCCATGCAGACCATTTTTGCCCAGTCTCTTTCTTATGGTGGAGTCATGAACACTGACCTTAACTGAGGCAAGTGAGGCCTGCAGTTCTTTGGATGTTGTTGTGGGGTCTTTTGTGACCTCTTGGATGAGTCGTCGCTGTGCTCTTGGGGTAATTTTGGTCGGCCGGCCACTCCTGGGAAGGTTCTCCACTGTTCCATGTTTTTGCCATTTGTGAATAATGGCTCTCACTATGGTTCGCTGGAGTCCCAAAGCTTTAGAAATGGCTTTATAACCTTTTCCAGACTGATAGATCTCAATTACTTTCTTTCTCATTTATTTCTGAATTTCTTTGGATCTTGGCATGATGTCTAGCTTTTGAGGATATTTTGGTCTACTTCACTTTGTCAGGCAGGTCCTATTTAAGAGATGTCTTGATTGCGAACAGGTGTGGCAGTAATCAGGCCTGGGTGTGGCTAGAGAAATTGAACTCAGGTGTGATAAACCACAGTTTTAACAGGGGGGCAAACACTTCTTCACACAGGGCCATGTAGTTTTGGATTTTGTTTTACCTTAATAATAAAAACCTGTGTTGTGTTTACTTGTGTTATCTTTGAGTAATATTTAAATTAGTTTGATGATCTGAAACATTAAAGTGCGACAAAGATGCAAAGAAATAAGAAATCAGGAAGGGGGCCAACACTTTTTCACACCACTGTATGTTAGACCCTATTCCATCTAAGCTCCTAAAAGAGGTGCTTCCAGAAGTCATAGATCCTCTTCTGACTGTTATTAATTCGTCATTGTCATTAGGATATGTCCCCAAAACCTTCAAACTGGCTGTTATTAAGAATCTCATCAAAAAAATCACAACTTTATATACACAAATACACACTTGAACATTCCTTAGGTGCATATGGAAGAATAGAGGTGATTGTAACCCTCTTAGAATTGCAGAAGTCTGCCGGGCTTGAGGCTATACCGTGGACTTTACACATATGGGATCCACTTATATTCATTTACTGTACATGTACTCAATACTTGGTAGGGGCTCCTTTTGCTTTAACTACTGCCTCAATTCAGCGTGGCATGGAGGTGATCAGTTTGTGGCACTGCTGAGGTGGTATGGAAGCCCAGGTTTCTTTGACAGTGGCCTTCAGCTCATCTGCATTTTTTGGTCTCTTGTTTCTCATTTTCCTCTTGACAATACCCCATAGATTCTCTATGGGTTCAGGTCTGACGAGTTTGCTGGCCAGTCAAGCACACCAACACCATGGTCATTTAACCAACTTTTGGTGCTTTTGGCAGTGTGGGCAGGTGCCAAATCCTGCTGGAAAATGAAATCAGCATCTTCAAAAAGCTGGTCGACAGAAGGAAGCATGAAGTGCTCCAAAATTTCTTGGTAAACGGGTGCAGTGACGTTGGTTTTAAAA
>NW_015505466.1:971177-976856 GCF_001515645.1 Sinocyclocheilus grahami | reverse complement strand
AGAAACACACGGATGGTACGACATCTTTAAAAAGACGCGTCTTTAAAAAGATGTTCCGCCCGTGAAGCTCTTTTAGCTGGAAATTGCTCTGTTAGTGTGCTGAAGCGCACAGGGGAGATGGCCGTCTGCAACACACACAGGGGTAGTGCAGCCTGCTGTGTGCAACCCACTCGACACGGGAAAACCACCGCCGCTGAAGCGCCGTACCACCAGCACGAGAGCCCACTTCGAAGAGCGTGCTTGACTGTAGTTTTTACTTCTCTACGTAGAAGGTCAGGAGCAGAATGATAGAACCGCTCGGCTCCGAAGCGAAAAGCTGAGTATGCGCTGCATCTGCTGCCTACTTATACTCACGCTGTGATCAGCAGCAGCTGGATGCAATAATCGCATGCCAGTGTGCATTGGCTCGTTTAGTTTACACTCGAAGTAGATTGGTCTTTCTAAGCAAGATCCCAATTCGTCGGTCATCCAACGTGACATCGAGAGTGACCGACTGAAAGGGAACCCTCGTTCCCTGAAGGAGGGAACGGAGATGTCACGTCAGATGACTGACGAATTGGGATCTCGCTTAGAGAGACCATTCCACTTTGAGTGTAAACTAAACGTTAACCCTAAAAGAGGGTTACCATACGTAACCGAGACATTCCCTTTCAGTCGGTCACTCTCGACGTTACGTCGGATGACCGATGAATTGAGATCCCTACCAAAGGGCCATAGCTACTGCCCCTTCCAGTGTCCTGTGGAAGCCTCCTGCGCCCCTACTTTTTGGTGCAGGCCAGGACTTACCACAAGAAGACCAACTACTGCTGCTATGACACTACCCACTCAGTAAGACTGGATGACACTGGGAAAACGTACCCGTACCACTTGGAAAAGGGACGTTGTGGAAGCCCCATCCTTCCCGAAGCACTTACACATATTTAGGTGCATATGGAAGATTTGAGGGGATTGTAACCCTCTTGGAAAATAGCAGGAAGTCTGCCGGGGAAACACGGGCTCTGAGGCTATACCGTGGACTTTACACATATGTGTAACACACCACTTAGGTCTCTACACATGGAACCCAGCCCTCTACCTGTTCTCAAGGATTCATAGAGTGAGGGCCTGGCGCCGGACACTCCGCTACGTCTGGCTGCTGAGGGGATGGAGGAGCTCGACAGGGTCTATGATATGGACTCTCTGGAGCGGTTTTAGCAAGCCGACCCGAAGCTGGGGCCTCTCAGTGCTTCTACCCGTTTGAGTTGAGAACACAGGAGGATACCGGCTCCACACGAAGGCTATAGAATCTAGCGAATGTGTTAGAGGTCGCCCAGCCCGCAGCTCTACAAATATCTGTCAGCAAGGCGCCATGAGCCATCACCCAGGAGGATGCAACACTTCTAGTAGAGTGAGCTTGCAACCTAACGGGCAGGGCACACCCTGTGCCTGATAAGCCAGGGTGATGGCATCCACTATCCAGTGGGCCATCCTCTGCTTAGAGACGGCATTCCCCTTCTGCCGGCCTCCATGACAGACAAAGAGCTGGTCTGAGGTCCTGAAGTTAGGCCGCCTCTAATAGGACCTGCTCCTCGTCCTCCCTGACCTTGCACAGTGTCTGTGGGGAAACGCATCCTTGCGCAGGCCAGCTGTGTGCCAGTGCGTCCGTGCCGAGTGTTCCCTCGGTCAGGGAGTAAAACAACTGGCAGTGAGAAGTTTCTGGAGAGGCAAACAGGTCTACCTGAGTGGCTCCGAAATGACTCCAAATCAGCTGGACCATCTGGGGATGGAGTCTCCATTCCCCTGGGTGCTCAGCTTGTGACAGCTCGTCGGCTGCCCGGTTGTGCAGACCAGGAATGTGAATGGCACGAAGCGACCTCAGATGCTTCTGACTCCAGAGGAGGAGGTGGCGGGCGAATTGCGATAAGGCGACGGGAGCGCAGACAACTTTGTCGGTTGATGTACGCAACAGTCGTAGTGTTGTCCATACGGACTAGTACGTGCTTGCCTCTTAAGCGCCCTTTGAGACGGATCAAGGCAAGGTGCACTGCCAGCAACTCGAGACAATTGATGTGCCAGTGCAGTTGGGGGCCCGTCCAAACCCCTGACACTGCAAGCCCATCGAACGTGGCCCCCCCAGCCGGTGGTTGAGGCATCCGTGTGAACCACAGCATGCCTGGAGAACTGTTCTAGGGGCACTCCTGCCCGAAGAAACGCCAGGTCTGACCACGGGGTGAAGGTTTGGCAGCATGCTGGTGTGACTTGGACCCGGTGAGTGCCGCGTTGCCACGCCCACCTCGGGACTCGGCCATGGAGCCAGTGCTGAAGCGGTCTCATATGGAGCAGCCCCAGCGGCGTGACTGCCGCTGCAGCTGCCATATGCCCCAGGAGCCTCAGTGGGACCGCCCTCCTGCTCTTGAACGTATTCAAGCAGTTCAACACCGACTGGGCACTTTCCTGCGTGAGGCGTGCTGTCTGTTCAACCGAGTCCAACTCCATACCGAGAAAAGAGATCCTCTGCGTCGGGCAGAGTTTGCTCTTTTCCCGGTTGACCCGAAGGTCCAACTGGCTGAAGTGCCGGAGCAGCAAGTCCCTGTGTTCGCACAACTGATCCTGAGACTGAGCCAGTATGAGCCAGTCGTCGAGGTAGTTGAGAATGCGAATGCCCTGTTCTCTCAGGGGAGCAAGGGCTGCCTCCGCAACCTTCGTGAAGACACGGGGCGACAGGGACAGCCCGAAGGGCAGGACCTTGTACTGATGTGCCTGTCCTTCGAACCCAAACTGCAGGAATGGCCTGTGGCGCGGAAGGATCGACACATGGACGTACGCGTCCTTCAGGTCGATCGCTGCAAACCAATCTTGGGGACGGATGCACCTGAAGATGTGCTTCTGCGTGAGCATCTTGAATGGGAGCTTGTGAAGGGCCCGGTTCAAGATGTGCAGATCCAAGATTGGTCTCAACCCACTGCCTTTTTTGGGCACAATGAAGTAAGGGCTGAAAAACCCTGTCCACATATCGGCTGGAGGGACCGGCTCTATCCCATCCTTCGCCAGTAGGACTGCGATCTCTGCATACAAGACAGGGCATCTGCTGCCTTCACTGAAGTAAAGTGGACGCCCCTGAACTTGGGAGGGTGCCGGGCGAACTGAATCGCATAGCCGAGTCTGATGGTCTGACGGAGCTAACAAGTCGGGCTGGGAAGCGCTAGCCAGGCTCCCAGAAACCTTACAAGTGGCACCAGCGGAACCACCAATGTACCCGCGGTGGGGCAGCGAGGGGGAACGCAGAGACCCGGCCCGGGCATCTTGTTGCCGGTCCAAAGCGGGGTCAGCGTGTGTGCAACACTTACCTGCGTTCGGGCAGAGGGTGCATTAGTAGTATGTTTGACCGCACTCTCGAACTGCCCACAGCTGCTCACTGGCGAGAGAGGAGGGTGAGTGTGATCTGAGACTGGCCCGTCCACAGCTCCCTGTCCCCTCTTCAGGAAATTGCTCTTTTGTCGAGTTTTTGGGTACCACTGACCGTGAAGACCGTGGCAGGGGAAAAAAGAAACAAGAGATTTTCTGCCCGGCCCTCCTCTGGGGGAAGGAGTGGTGTGTTCACCATCTCCCAAAGAGCAGGTCCATCTCTGGGTCACCCATCTCAGGGCCTCTTGCTCTTGCCGCTAGGCTTGGTATCTGCCCTGCGACCAGCTCCACGGCGATGCTTTGCTGGAGGCTGCTGCGTATGCTGCATAGATCTGCATCGAACCCTAGATCTGGGCAGCGGCTCGGGCACCGTGCAGGGAAAAAAGCACCTTTGCAGGGAAAAAAGTCTGGTCAGCAACTCCAAGACGGTCATTTTCCTGCAATGGGAGCATGACTCGTCCACGAAAGCCACCTCAGCGTGCTTAATTCCCAGACACGAGAGGTAGCGATCGTGACCATCACCTGACGCCAGGTAACGACCGCATCCAGAAACGCACGGATGGAAGTGTATCTTTAAAAAGACGCATCTTTAAAAAGACGTTCCACCCGTGAATGCTCTTTTAGAACTGCTCTTTTAGAGTGCTGAAGCGCACTGGGGAGATGGCCGCCTGCAACACAAACAGGGGGTAGTGCAGCCTGATGTGTGCAACCCACTCGACACGGGAAGAACCACCGCTGAATCGCCGTACCACCAGCACGAGAGCTTCCTAAGAGCGTGCTTGTACTTGAACTCGTAATTTCACTGAAGTATGAGATCAGGAGCAGAACGATGAGACCGCTCGGCTCAGAAGCGAAAAGCTGAATATGCGCTGCACCAGCTGCCTACTTATACTCACACTGTGATCAGTGACAGCTGGATTCAATAATCGCATGCCATTTTGCATTGGCTCGTTTAGTTTACACTCAAAGTGGATTGGTCTCTCTAAGCGAGATCCCAATTTGTTGGTCATCCGACGGGATGTTGAGAGTGACCGACTGAAAGGGAACTAGTTAATTACAGACCGATCTCAAATCTCCCTCTAGTGCAGCCTGATGTGTGCAACCCACTCGACACGGGAAGAACCACCGCTGAATCGCCGTACCACCAGCACGAGAGCTTCCTAAGAGCGTGCTTGTACTTGAACTCGTAATTTCACTGAAGTATGAGATCAGGAGCAGAACGATGAGACCGCTCGGCTCAGAAGCGAAAAGCTGAATATGCGCTGCACCAGCTGCCTACTTATACTCACACTGTGATCAGTGACAGCTGGATTCAATAATCGCATGCCATTTTGCATTGGCTCGTTTAGTTTACACTCAAAGTGGATTGGTCTCTCTAAGCGAGATCCCAATTTGTTGGTCATCCGACGGGATGTTGAGAGTGACCGACTGAAAGGGAACTAGTTAATTACAGACCGATCTCAAATCTCCCTCTTCTGTCCAAGATACTAGAAAAGGTAGTATCCTCACAATTATATTCCTTCTTAGAGAAAAATGGTGTCTGTGAGGATTTCCAGTCAGGATTTAGACCGTATCATAGTACTGAGACTGCTCTCATTAGAGTTACAAATGACCTGCTCTTATCATCTGATCGTTGTTGTATCTCTCTATTAGTTCTTTTGGATCTTAGTGCTGCGTTCGACAGTATTGACCACAACATTCTTTTGAATAGACTAGAAAACTTTGTTGGCATTAATGGAAGTGCATTAGCATGGTTCAAATCGTACTTATCTGACCGCCATCAATTCGTAGCAGTGAATGAAGAGGTATCATATCAATCACAAGTGCAGTATGGAGTACCTCAAGGCTCAGTACTAGGACCATTACTTTTCAAGCTTTACATGTTACCCTCGGTAACATGTATCATCAGGAAACATGGTGTTAGCTTTCACTGTTATGCTGATGATACTCAGCTCTATATTTCTTCGCGGCCCGGCGAAACATACCAATTTGAAAAACTAATGGAATGCATAGTCGGGATGACGATTAATTTCTTTCTGCTAAATTCTGAAAAAAACAGAGGTGTTAATTATAGGACCTAAAAACTCTGTACATAATAAACTAGAACACTGTCTAACACTTGATGGCTGCTCTGTCAATTCTTCGTCATCAGTTAGGAACCTAGGTGTGCTATTTGATAGCAATCTTTCCTTTGAAAGCCACGTTTCTAGCATTTGTAAAACTGAATTTTTCCATCTAAAAAAATATATCTAAATTATGACCTATGCTCTCAATGTCAAATGCAGAAATGTTAAT
>NW_015505466.1:944158-970752 GCF_001515645.1 Sinocyclocheilus grahami | reverse complement strand
CTAGATTAAAGACCCATCTCTTTAACCTGGCTTACACAAAACACACTAACACATTTCTAATATTCAAATACACATTTCTAATATTAAAAAAAAAAGATAAAGGATTTTTAGGCTGCATTAATTAGGACAACCGGAACTGGGAACACTTCCCATAACACCCGATGTACTTGCTACATCGTTAGAAGAATGGCATCTACGCTAATATTAGGCTGTTTCTTTCTTACCGAGGTCACCCAAGGTTTTTTCTCCATTCTGTCACCGATGGAGCTTCGTTTCCTTGCCGCTGTCGCCTCTGGCTTGCTTAGTTGGGGACACTTCATTTCCAGCGATATTGTCGACTTGATTGCACAGACACTATTTAAACTGAACTGAGCTGGATGATGACATCACTGAATTTAATGATGAACTGCCTTTAACTGAAAATTGAGTGTTTCCTATTATCATTTTGCATTATTGACACAATATTTTCCTAATTAATGCTGTACAGTTGCTTTGACACAATCTGTATTGTTAAAAGCGCTATATAAATAAAGGTGACTTGACTTGATTTGACTCTGGTGGCTATCTCAGGCACACCAGCTGATGGCTTTGACATGACCCCCGCTTTAAGGAGTGGATTCCAGACTCTCCACTCAATGTCAAAAAGTCCAAGAGGGAGCTAGAATGGAGGTGGATTAGGGTGAGGGATGGCAGGCCAGGTCCATGTAGAGGAAGAGGGCCTGGAGACAGAGGTAGGCCAGGGTGCCAGGGCGGGGCCGGCAGAGCAGGAGGCCAGGGCAGAGCGTAAGCCCACCTCAGGGGAGCTGATGGTGCAAGAGACCACCAAGACGGCTCAGATTGGGCTGGACTAGAGAGCACGAAGAGGTTAACAGTGGCCTCTGCGGCCGCAACAGGACAACCAGAGTGTTCAAAAACTGCCTTCTTGGCCGCAACAAGAGAGAGAGAGAGAACAGAGAGTTCAGGAGTGGGCACTACCACCCAGAGAAGAGCTGAAGTGGACGCAGCTGCTTCTGAAGGTTCTGTAGCGGAAGCTGCAACCTCAGAAGGAGCTGGAACGGACTTTGGAGTGAGCTCTGAGGCAGGCTCCGGGGCCAACAGAGCAAAAAGCTTTGGTGGAGCTGGCAGGGCTAGGAGCTTGGGCGGAGCTGGCAGGGTTAGGAGCTTGGGCAGAGCCAGCAGGCCTAGGAGCTCGGGTGACGCCAGCAGGGCTAGGAGCTTGGGCGCCACCGGGACAGTCACCTGCCGGCAGCGGGCTCTGTAATGGAGTGTGAGGGCTCTTGGACTGGAGCGGGCTCTGGAGTGGACTCGGAGGGCTCCCGGACTGGAGCGGGCTCTGGAGTGGACTCTGGAGGCTCTGGAAGTGCCTCCTCAGGAACAGGTTCTGGAACAGCAGGAGTGGACTTAGCTGTCCTCCTCCCTCTCAGTGGAAGTCGGAAGGCCAGGGCTGGTGGGAAAATCCCTGCGGAAGGGTTCCGATTGGCCTGGTGTTGCCCACTGATTTCGACTATGGAAATACCTGATGAAGCCCCAGAAGTTTAGGGTTTAGGGTTTAGAAGTTTAGCCCCAAGTCCCTCCATTTCCCACTGGGGTAGAGGATCATCCAGGCAACCATTTAGGAAGTCCTTGAGGGCTGTCTCATTATACTCCAGCCCTACCGCCAAAGTCCAGAACAACTGGACGAAGCCTCCCACTTCCATCCCCTGCTGACACAGAGCCTTCAACCCCTGAAGTCAAGCCATCCGCTCCTCCCTAGTGGCAGGAGAAGAAATACAGATATCCATAGTCCCAAAGTGATTGAAAAAACTGCTAGATCTTGAAATGACTGCAGTATTCTGTCACGGAATACTGGGGAAACAAAATAAGATTTTGATAAGTGCAGCTTTATTTTCCAGACGAGATCCAAAAACCAGAGCAACAGGCAAAAACACTAACAAAAGTTTGTTTCAAGTTTGTTCACCAGTTGATGTTATCGTGCAATGATGTAACATACACACAATTATGTAATTAAAGCAAACAATAATATGAAATGTGGATGTTTTACATCTAAATCATACAGAGTAAATAAACTTGTCTTCATCAGCTCAGTTTTTTACATAAACAATAGGAAACTATAAAACTTTTATTCAAGTGCTCAGTTCATGCATTCACTTATCATCGGCTCATCGGTGCTTCGATCCAAGTCTGTACTGTATCCTCAGTTCAGTGAATGTTGGAGTAAATGGAGCACTGAATGAGTTGGCAAAAACCAAGATTATAGGATCATATATGCTGGTATTTTGGCTCGGAGTGACTGTCAAGTACTTACGAAAATGAGTTTGGATTGAGTAATTTGTAGATTCAAATTAATGATTTGTTCTCAAACCAGACATGACTCCACCATTTGCCTGAGGCTGTGGATTACAGGTAATTACGTTGTAAATAATGTTCAGTTTCTTGCATAGACCGATCATTTCACTTCATAAGATCTCAATTTATTGTCAGGAGCCACAGGTCTTACATTTGTGTTCCTTAATTAGATTTTTTTTTTTAATTCTCAAAAACCAGTAGTTACTGGCGTGCATTTTATGAATCAATAACGACCATGGTTTCAGCTAAAAGTCTTCTTTACTGTTCTACTGAAGAAAAAAGTGACCTACATCTTGGATAGCATGGAGGTGAGTAAATTAACAGAAACTTTTTTGGGTGAACTATCCCTTTAAGAGGCCTTGGTGACATCAGCTGAAAAATAAATTAGTTTGAGCTACATTTTGATCAAAAAGATTTTAAAAAACTTTTTGTAATAAATGAAAACGGTACTTTGAAAAAATTGTTGGATTTAAATGTTTGCTGACACTGGTTGGTATTTGAAACGTTTATAGCTTTGAATTGATCAGAACTTTTCAAACTTTAAGTGAAGAGCCTGCCTTCTGAAAGTAGATTGAGAGCTACCAGGAAGTGCAAAGTCTCTAAATATTTAACAGTGAGAGATTACAGCTCGACACTCTGACATTCACCACACTCATGCAAATCTGAGCCTCTCAGCCTTACTAACAGATCAACAGCTTAGTATAAGATACATTATAGCAAACCAACCCTACAAATGAGATGTAGAATGAGCTCCAAATGTTGAGACAGCTAGTTTAAATTATATTTTATTAATTTAGTACTATTCTTTAATGAACCAGTTTGTGTACAGCATGTTCTGAGAATTATCTAAAGAACGTCAGTACAAAGATGTTCACATGGTCAATGTCACAAATTTGTCTCAGTGTCACAAATCTGACTTAGAAATACTGTTTATTTATTTTCATATTTCATTTATTTTCATATCAGAACATTTATTTATTTTTAAGCTTAAAGGGTTAGTTCACCCAAAAATGAAAATTCTGTCATTAATTACTTACCCTCTTGTCGTTCCAAACAATTAGTCTCCTCTGCGTCACCCTAGCGCCATTTTGGAGAGTATCCACTAAACGTACACAGCATAAGCTGTTCTGTGTCAGCAGCGCCATGTGGATACGTTGGCGGATGAGTGGCGCAGCTGACACAGAACAGCATACGCTGTTTACGTTCAATGGATACTCTCCAAAATGGCGCTAGGGTGATGCGGAGGAGACGACTTGTTGAATAAAGTCATTAATTTTGTTTTCTTTGCGTGTAAAAAGTATTTTACAGATATCCTTGCTACATTTTTGGACCTTGATCGTGGTAATTACATTGCTGGAGGGTAATGATGGTTACATCAGAAACCACACATTTCTGATGTATTTGTTAAACAAATTAATGGCTTCAATGTTTAAGATGCACATTTGCCGTTGCTACCTCATACACCGTTACACTATTGACAATGGAAAATGTATTGTTTTTTTTTTTGTCTGTGAAATTTTGCTTAAATTTAGCAAATGTAACCACGAGTGTTCAGGCTATTCAGGTTCTCAACAGACTTTTTTATATGGTCCTAGTTTTGTGCACAGGGCTATTGTCATGCTGGAACAAAAGGGCACACAATTCTTTCAAATGTCATTGTAAACTGTAGCATTGTTATTATTAGGGGTTCAAGCATGCAGTGCTGAAACCCTATTGTAATTGTTAGGATTTTTATTATTATTATTCTTCCCTAAAACTGATTGTGCAGAACAAACTGTAAGGCCTAGAGAGCTGAAACTTGGTCAAAAGGTAGTAGTCTGGCTCGCTACTCAGGCGCAAAGACTCGCCCCAATCGGCCTATGGGGGGCTCTACAGCGATCAAAAACGCAAAACTGCTCATAACTCCAAGACCGTTTGTTGTAGACTCAAAACTTTTACACTTTAGGAATCCTTGGGTCAAGACGGACAAAAGCCTAGAAGTTTAGATTTGCTCTACGAGGTCCGGTTTTCCCGCCATTTTGAAGTAAATTCTAAACCTACTTTTGCGAACTAGTCCTAGGTTTTTTGCCAGATCCGAACTAAATGGGCATGTTCGACTCATGGCCCTAAAGGTCTGTAAGAATTTTTAAAGAAATCGACCACTAGTTGGTGCTAACGAGTTTTATGGCTCAGTAATCACGTGGTTTTTCACTCATCCACACAATATGCATATCATTTGATAGATCTCCTCATAATGAGAAACTTTGCCTCGGGAATCATTGCTGTCAATCAAATTGTTAAATAAATATTCACATATATGTTAAAAACCTACTTTTGCGAACTAGTCCTAGGTTTTTCGCTCACTGCACTCTCTGGACTGGGCTCTCTAGATCAATAATTATCAAAACATTTTTGAATTTTGTTCTTTGGTTACCTTTAACAGGGTAATTTAGAAAAGGTTGTGGTCAAATATACCCCAAAACCTATAAAACCTAAACGAAAACTCCAAACTTTACGAAACTTGGTGAAAACGTGTCAGATGACTCTTAGCAAGCATGCGAAGTTTCATGGAGATCGGACCATAGGTGGCGCTATAACAGTTGAAAAGGCCTCAAAAACTCAATATTTGTAGAAAATGACCTCAAATTGGAAAACGTACATATATTCACAAAAACACAAGATCTTCATATATGATAGATCTCCTCATTCTGAACAACTTTGCCTCTGGGACTAATGCTGTCAATCAAATCGTTCATTAAATATTCTCAATTATGTTAAAAACCTACTTTTGCGAACTAGTCCTAGGTTTTTCGCTCACTGCAGTGATATTCTCTGGACTCTCTAGATCAATAATTATCAAAAAAATGTTGAATTTTGTTCTTTGGTTACCTTTAACAGGGTCATTTAGAAAAGGGTGTGGTCAAATATACCCCAAAACCTATAAAACCTAAACGAAAACTCCAAACTTACGAAATTTGGTGAAAACGTGTCAGATGACTCTTAGCAAGCATGCAAAGTTTCATGGAGATCGGACCATAGGTGGCGCTATAACAGCTGAAAAGGCCTCAAAAACTCAATATTTGTAGAAAATGAAGTGAAATTGTAGAACATGTACATATATTCACAAAAACACAAGATCTTCATATCATATGATAGATCTCCTCATTCTGAACAACTTTGCCTCTGGAACTAATGCTGTCAATCAAATCATTCATTAAATATTCTCAATTATGTTAAAAACCTACTTTTGCGAACTAGTCCTAGGTTTTTTGCTCAGTCTTAATCAAACCACTGCAGTAATATTCTCTGTATTCTCTAGATCAATAGTTATCTAAAACAAGTAGAATTTTGTCCTTTGGTTAGCTATAATGGTGTCATTTTAAAAGGGGTGTGGCCAAATATACCCAAAAGCCTATAAAACCTAAACGAAAGCTCAAAACTTGGCGAAAACATGGTTTCATGGTGGCGCTATAACAGCTATAACATGGTGGAGCTATAACAGTTAAAAACAGCCTGGGAATTTTTTTTTATTTCTATAGTAAATTACCTCAAATTGCAATGAAATGTTCATATATTCACTTATACACTATATCTTCATACCATATGATAGATCTCCTCATTCTGAACAACTTTGCTTCTAGGATCACTGCTGTCAATCAAACTGTTCTTTAAGTGTTTGCGATTATTTTAAAACCAGAACTAGAACTAGTGTTGTTCTTTCTGTGTGTGTCTGTAAGCCTATTCTCCATATTGGATGTGTTTTACTGTCAGCCATACATCCAGGTTGGCCAAGACCACCTTAAAGGCCTTAAAGTGCTTGAACCCCGGTAATTGCTGCTTGCAGCTATATTGAATCCACACTTTTGTGCATAGTGCAGTCTATATGGTAAGAATGTTGTTGCAGAGGTATGATATAAAGACACCACCCTGTTGCATCACTGTGAAAAATAAAAGAGCGACATATCCTCCTATACTGACAAACACAGTCAGATGGCTTCTGTGTACATGTTGCACAAGTGAAGAAATCTCACAGTCTGTCAGTCATACGCTAGATTTTTTTTGCATGCCATTCTGAACCTGTTACAATCTACATGACATGGTGGTAAATGCATTGTATGCATGTATATCAGTCAACTTTGTAGCTGTGGCCTGTTTTAATGATGTGAGAAGACGGTTTTACACTCTTCCCTTTTCCTGAGAACAGTGCATTTGACGCTGCTCATGACTGTGGTTTACTGTTTCCGTCTTCTCTTGCTACAGAGTGGTGTGGTAAAGAACTACATGGTCAACCAATTCCTATAGTACGACGCAAGTAGGTCGCAACTTTGATGATGCAAGACTTGAGAAGTGGCTTTTAATGTTATTCTTTTCTTAAAAAGGTAATAATTGCAAAAATCATTGCTGTTTTGATGTCAGTCACATTTGATATTCGATTTTAGAATGTACATATTATTGTTAGAGGGGACACAAATGCATAAATACATTCTCTTTCTCAAAATAATCCCTCTTTCAGCAATTCATTAATATGACTATGACTAAATACTTCAGTTATGCAGAAAGTTATGCGAGACCGTTTCTGCCCTAATGCACACAGTTGGGTGTTTTAAGTGAGAAGACAATATGTCTAATGTGTGTGACAGCTTTTGTACCTTTTTTTTCTGAGAGTGTGGTAGCCATTGACATCCATAGCATTGATGTAGAACAGTGGCTACCAGCGACTGTTTGATTACCAACATTCTTCCATTTTTCAAATTTACATTAAAATGCAGTAAGATCTATACAGACCTGTAGCATTTACATTTTTTTAAATTCATTAAATATTTTAATATCGGCCAAATCAGCCAAGAAAATAATTATCAGGTTTTCCGGCCAGAATTTAAATATTAGTGTATCCATGCAAAGTCAGTTAAGTTGTGTCACTTTATATTAGGTGCTTTAACTACTAAGTACATATCTCAAAATGTTATTTTTAAACTAAAATGTAGTTGCACTATTGTACATACTACTGAAAGCAGGGACCCATTTTAGGTCTATCGTGTGCCTAGCCTATCCTATCATGTGCTACAAACCATATAATAGTGTATAATTAGAAGAGTACAATATATAGGCTTATTAATTTATTAGGGGAGGACAAAAGTTTTTCTTTTGTTTTATCTTTTATTACTGACGTTGCTGAGATGGTCTCAAATTAAACTCTTAGATATTTTGGTTCATATGTTCATAAGTTCATATGTTTGAAGCTAGTCACATTGTTAATTTTCCTATTCAAATTGTCATGACAATAATAATTGACAATAAATTTGCATATTATTGGACCTATGCAAGGCATGGTAATGTCAATAGGTTTTAACATTTTGAAAATCAAACAGTGTTAGTACTGTGTTGGATTGCCACCATTGAAATGAGGTAAAACTAGTTAGGCCCTTGTTTAATAAAATGTCTTCACAATTTGTTTGCCAAGAAAGAACTAAAAATAAAATAAAAGCAACTAACTAATCAAGTAAACCCATTGCATTTCTCAATGCGAGAACAAAGTTCTGTAACCTTCAGCCCGTTTAGTGACTGATGACATCAATGCCGTGCCATCATATCACACCACAACATTTGCATAACCTCAAAAGTCTCTGAAACGGTACAGGGAGTTCAACAGTCAACTGTCAAATTATAGACATCTATAGAAAAGGCCAGAAATGATCATAAAACCTAAAGACTTTTTTAGTTTCTAAAACATCATTTTATTTAACTTTAAAATAAAATAAAAAGCCAGTACAAATCTGAAGCATTTTTTTTTTAGACCTGGAACACACTGTTACCAGAATGCTGAAAACGAGATTAACCAATGTCTGTAAACCAATGCTATACAATTTCAAAAAAAGAGGGGAAAAAAAAAATAGATTCACAAAATGCAACAAATTCTGAGAACAGGGGCTGCAGAAAGAAGACTACCATGATAATGTGAAACACGGAAGTTTGTGGCCTTTAAGCGAGAGGTGAAAAGAGTACAACGCAGAAGGGGGACAAAAAGAAAAAAGCCCCAGATAAATTACCATGAAAGTTTAGCTTTTTTAAAATATTGTAATTAAGTATGGGTTTAGAGTGACATTTGCAGAGATTCAATAAAAAAAAAATGGTTAAAAAAAAAATGTAATCTAAGAATTAGAACATGTAAACTTCCTGATTCTTGATTCTCAAGACTTTCAAAATCACAAGCAGTACAAGTTTGAAATGAATTGGCCTGTGATGTTCAAATATTTACTTCAAACCATGTGCTAGTTTACTCAGTAAGAAGGGGACTCAGAGAGAGCCCATCGTATCATTTGAGAACTTTATGCTAATCATAATAGTATAGGACAATTGTGCGTATAGATGTAGCAGAAAAACTACCATTCCTCTTGAAAATCTTACATTAAAGAGCAAATATATACTTACAAAACGGTGAAATTCAGCAGTACTCTCTGCTTAAAAAATACATAACTGACTAATTTTAAGGCAATCAGGCCTAGTTAAAATAAGGAGTCAAACAAATTCAAAATATAGGAACAGAGTTGACCAACAAAAGTTACATGAAAAATAACATTAATTAATGTGGTCACATTGATGTTTATTTATGCGGAACATCAAATGCAAATTTGCATTTGTCAAGTGTAACTGCAATGCAGATGAGAGGGGAAGGCAAAAGCAATACTGATGTCAGTGATGATAAAATCAGAAATACTGTAGCGAGCTTTGAATGTCAAGCTGGTAGGTTCCCCTAACTTTGTTGCATCCAAGTAATAAACTTTTTTGTTTAAGAGAATGTGGTGCAAACTAGAACGTTGGGTACTAGTCGAACTGAGTTGATCCATCTATGTAAACACTATTAAGGATTTTCTGATACAGAAAAAATACTATGTTGACAAGGAATGAGAGGGAGTTATGTCACCGAAATTAATGTTTTTTTTTTTTTTTCATCATTCCAGAGGATCAAATCGAAACGCTTTCGATTATGGGAAAGATATCACAAAATAAACCTCTATACTGGATTAGGAACCTGCAGTATTATGTTGTCATGACATTAATCATTCAATTGCAGTTATTTCAAATGTCATTGTTTATTCGTTTATGTTTGTTCTAGTGAAAATGTTCAGATATACATCACCATTACTGTAGACAGAAGCAGCACTAATGTCCTCCAGGCTCTGCCCAAGAGAAAATCAGCTCCAAGTGAAAAAGACTAATAAAATACTCTCGCTTAAGTTTTACTAGCGGCTGATAAAGAAATATGTAATAAAGTACTTTTTCCACACTTCTTCTGTAAAACTGAAGCCACCCTTCTTGGTGCTTTGACACCTAAAATATCCTCTTAGATACATAAAAAAAGACTTTATGCAATAAAAACAAGTTTATATTATGGGTAGCAACATGTAAAATAAAATCACAACTCTGCAGAGAAGATGGAAAATACAGAATTTGCATAGCAGATTAGAATACAACTGAGAAGGAACTGCGTTTTTGGTACAATATGGTTTTGACACGTAGCTTTTGATGCTATCTGTATGTACAGCGTGAAGTCCGTTTCAGTTCCTTTACTGCCAGTCCATAAAGCAGAAATGGATTTAGAGTCTGTCACTATAATGCTCACAAAAGAAATGCCAAGCATCTCGTTTGCTTCTCGTCGCGCTGCTCCTCTCAGGCGAGACGTGTCATATCAATGTTTGTGTAGGAGTCTCTTACAGGAAAAGAAGTAGATACTGTTTCGAAAGTGCCATCTTGCTACATTTGATCAGCTGATTCCACGGTCTGTTCATGAAAATGAAACATGTCGGACATCCCGATAGCTTTCAGATAGTTTGAGTTTTGGTCACATTCTCTCGTTCGCGCGCGCGCGCGCGCACACACACACACACACACACACACACACACACACACACACACACACACACACACACACACACACACACACACACACACACACACACAGCAGGTTGGGGGGGGTAGAAGAGGTAAAAAAAGATGCACTCTAGAGGTTTAATCAATGTTCCACATTCCAGCAGCGGGTAAAGCTATGAAATGAACAAGCACCATTTGGAAAAGGCCTCCGAAGTCCTCCATTTTGGGAGAGAGAGTTCAATTTTAGCAGTTTCCGCTCAAAGAAAACTACATTCAGACTGGCAAAAGTCTCAGTGGCTGAAATGTTCGTTTTGGGTTTTGCTTTCTTGGCTTTCCGACATGGTCGTTTCAAGGCAAAAAGCAGCCCTCGGTAGCGGTCTTACTGGAGGCGTCTCCATTCGAGGGGAGGCCCTTTCTCAACTCCCGTGTTTGTAACGAGTCCCAAGGGTGTGTTCACGAGTCCTCACCGCCTCTGATGTGCGTAGACTGGGTATGCTAACGTGACATTCAAAGAGTCATTGTGCTGAACCAGGGACGTATGCTGGTAGTGCAAGACCAGTTCTTTCAGAGAGCTGTAAAGGTTGTAGGGCTCAGCGAAGCCATATCCTGTGGGTGTCTTGTTGATGACGCAGTGCTTGACCTCACCATCCACACTGCGAGAAGACAAAGAGATGGGTTTTAGTCATCAGTGCCTTTTGCAATTTCCCATTTCTACATGCAACTGGTCTAGTAGTCAATGAATTGCACAGAATGTCAAGAGATGTCCATGTAAAAACAACCAACATGTGAACTGATGCTGCCCCACAAGCACAAAAAAGTGGTACGTACACAACACTACAGGCGTAACATCCAGCTTTGCTGCTGTCCCTGACCAGGAATGTTCCGTCTCTCTTGCCCCGCAGCAGGGCCTCTGCCTGGATGCGGTTAATGTTACCCAGCTTCCAGGAGCGTTCGTCATGGTGTGGCAAATCTTCATCGTCATCCACCATTGAGTATTGACTAGCGCAGAAGTGGAGAGTTTGATTTAGCAACCAGGAAAACTTTTAAATGTCAAGTGGCTATAACATGAGAAGCAGAATACTCACTCGTCCTGGTTGTCGTTTTTGATTCCCAACCATTCGTTGAGTTTCTTCTGTCGGACCCCTTTCTGTGTCAACCACCTGTGGCAGCAAAAAAAAAAGAGAATCGTTTATTACATTACATTGTACTCCATATAGTCATTTCTGAATGCAAGATTGTGTCCTGCGTGTTAAATTTGAAGTGCAGAACCTATGGAGTATGAGCTACTTACATGAGGTACTGATCCCTGGTCTTTCTGAGCTGGATGAGGTCAGGTTTAATGCTGTTCATCCGCTTGTCGATCTCTCTGTAGTCCGCCGCTTGCTTCTTCAGATCTTCCTCAAGACGACGTTTGCTGTCCACAATTTCACTGATGCGCGATTTTAACTTCTCATAGTTGACCATTATCCTGCATTGAATCATTGCAGAGATGTTGCATTACACTTCTGAAATGTTCGCCAAAAGACTACTTTGGAAGTTCTCAGCTTCAGGACTCACCTTTGGATTTCCTTCTCATTGCCTTCTCTCCTGAACTTCTCAATATATTCTTTGCTGTACCTTTCTTGCGTCTGGCACTGCTCTTCAAAGATCTTTATGGTCTCATTAAAAGCTTCAATAGCAGTCCTTTTCATTTGTATTTCCTAGTGAGCAGACAAAAGCATGTCAGAATGTGAGCTTTTCCTGAAGGGCTTTTCTCAAGCTCTGGGTGAAAAACATACATTACTGAAATACATATAGTCAATCATCTACTATAAACACATTTAAGGGCACACCTGTGATGTTCTAGTGTATTCCTCATAGAGTCGGTCATACTCTCTGTTCTTTTCTTGGTACTGCTGGTGGTATTCGTGCAACTTCTTCCCAACAGCTTCTATATTGTCCTCCTTTACCACCTGATCCTGTAAATACAAAAAACATACATCCAATTAAATGTTTCCAATTGAAATCAACTGATGATCTAGAGTGAAGTTCTTCGGGACACTCTATATTCCAGTGAAATCAGAGGATGATTACCTGTTGGTGCTTGGAAACAGGATACAGTAGTTTCACATCTAGTTTGGGGTTGTACTGGGCGAGAGACTCGTGCCGATAGTGGTTGATCAACTCAACCACAGAGTTGAAGGTTAGGGGGTCTGAAAAGCCGTATTTTCCATCACGATGGAATATTTTGATCAGCTTGTTGTTACCTCCTTTCCTGTACGGCCAATAAAAAGTAGTGTTTAGATCAACCCTTTGAGTCAAGGTAAGCACCCTCAATAATAAAAAAAATGCAGACACACATATGGGTTTTTCAAAGGAGAACGTACCTCAATGTCAGTGTGTAATCCCCATGCATTTTAGTGGAGGCATCTCGGACCAAAAATGTACCATCAGCAGTGTCCCTAAGCTTTTCGTTGACCTCCTCCCTGCAACAGAAAGAGTCAAATTTTTACAAAAAGAAACATTAAGAACAATTAAACAAAAATGCATGCTCATCTGACCAAACATTAGGTTTGATGAGTACTTGCCTGGAGATGTCCCCCCAGTACCATTCAGCGTCTTGCAGAGCCATGTTGTTGTTCATACCATTGTTAGTGACAGACGTTGGTTTGGGTGGCTTGGGAGGTAGTGCTGTAATGAGAAAAAGAGAAACTTGGTTGAGACCAGAACTGCTGATGAACCAGCAGCACTCAATGTCATTTACACAGACAACATGTGCAGGCATGCTCAAACCTATCTGTCAATATGAAACAACAGCATTACTAAAGGATGCTTTAATCTGATGAGGAGAAAGGAAAACCCCTAAAACATCCTATGGCGTTTTTCTGTCAAGTTGACAATGAATTTTTTCTCCCCAAATGTGACAGTCATGTAACGGTTACTGCAGTTTTCTCGAATTCTTGCCTCCTCCCCTTCCAGCGTTTTCCATTTCATTAAATGCAGCTGAGCACATGCCTCTCGAGCACTCAGCAGGGAGTCGGATTCTTTACTCCGTGAGAATGCATTTCATTGACCCTTCCAAAAAACCTTTTCATCACCATTTCTGGATCTGGCCAGCATTATACCACATAAGCTGTTCCTGATATGCACAATCACACATATAAGTCACGGAGATACAAGACGGGATAAGGAGCTTTAATTTGGATTTGATAATATCAGTTATTTGAATCATCACTTGACCTTTACAACAAGTGTTTCAGAAAAGAATTAGCACCATTGCTAGAAGCAATGACATCTGACAGCATGCAGAGACCCACTGATAGGCTTTTCAAAGCATTGCAATATGCACATTCATGCAAGAATCCTTAACCATTGAGAACATGTTGCTTTGCTGGATAGAGGCAGAGGTTGCATCTGATTGGCTACTGGGCCGAGTGACGGCAAGCAGCGGGGGCAGTGCAGTCTCCGTGGAGCATGAGGCAGAGCTGAAGCGGTGGGCTATTTTTTTTTTAAAAGCTATTGTTACTGTGAGATTTTATTGGTGACTTGATACGTTACCAAAATCTGATCCGGTAACATAGGAGCTGTTCTTGCATAGCTAGAACATAGCATAGGAATGTTACTATGCTGACCAATGAATGAACTGATTTTAAAAGGACTTAATCCACAGCATTTCATAGCATCTTAAACATTAGTTTAGTGGAAAACTGTGAAATTGGCAACTCATCCCACTGTAAATCCAATGATTCACATAGTTTAATTAATATGGATTATTATTATATCATAGAAACCCCCTGAGAATTGTAGGGCTGTTAATCTAATGCTGATATGCTGTAATCCTATGGAAACCCACCTTGAGCAATGCGTATCATCTCGCTGTAGACCACAGAGGGGATGACAGGCTGAGCTAGATCTTGAAGATACCTCCTCAGACCATCACACAACATCTGAAGGTCCATCTGCTCAAGATCCACCGAGGCAGGGTCTAATTCAAAGAAAACAAACATCAGTGAGCCAGAAAGAAATTAAGCTAGCACCAGGCACAGAGAGACAAGTCCACAAACTTTTAGATATATCGATTTTCACCTTAACCAGCTTTAGCTACGATTTCTATTTGTAGTATGTTAAAAATATGAGTGGTGCTCAATGTAACAATGCTAGCTTGTTCTGGGTGGTTGCCAGGACATGGATGTGGTATCTAAGGGTGCTTTCACACCTGGCTCGTTGTTTCGGAACCTGGCGCGTTTCCCCCTTAGCTCGGTTCGTTTGGGCATATGTGAACAAGGCAATCGCGCCCGGATCCGTGCCAAAACAAACGGTCCGAGATCGCCTGAACTAGGTGGTCTCGGCTCGAATGAAAACGAACTCTGGAGCGGTTCGGTTGTAGTGAGAAAGCAATCCAATCTATCGGACCAACGAACCAGGCTATTTCACAATGTATAATGGGTAATTACTAGGGGTGGAACGGTTCAACTTACTCATGGTTCGGTTTGTACCACGGTTTTAGTCACCGTTTCGGTATGTGCTATGTTTAGGCAAAAACTATACTGTCAAATAAAAATAAAGAAAATAAGAATAATCTAATTACAAGCAACAGCACAAATACATACAATAGAGTAAAGTTAAAAGTTTTTTTTTTAGGTAGGTCTGACATTAGTTTTCAGGTACAGAAATTGAATAAAGTAATGAAATGTAAAACAGCATTGCATATTTGACTGTATAAATTAAAGATTAATCTTTCTTAGTTACAAAAGCTATTCAATCAAGTGCAGTGAGTGATTTCTTTGTTGTTGCTGTTTGATTAATATTAAGAAAGTGCTGTCACTTTAAGAGAATGCACTGATACAGTATGTTCAGCCGACTATGTCTGCTATAGGATACTTACCAAGACAGGCATTTAAACAATACTTCAGAGAAAGCTTAATGTTCCACCCCTAGTAATTACGTAAGTTCCGTGAAAAGCATTAGCTTTGTTGTTTTGCTAATACTTCAAAACGAACCTGTGAATGTCTGTGGGTGAGCACGTATTCGCCATTTAAAATAAAAAAGCGCACTTTTTCATTTTATAATGCCGTCTTATTGCTCTTCTTCCTAGTAGGTGCATTTTAAAAATGTTTTCCCGATGAATCCTGGACTCCTGCTCAAAATGATAAATTAATACAAGGACAGCTACCAAAAAAAAAAGTGTTTGTCGTTCTATCCTGACGGATGACAGCCGTGACCGCTAATTGGAATCCCGGAAAATAAACCGTGGAACTTTGATCAATGAGACAACAGTTTACTTGTATTAACAAATTTGGTCCATTTAGAAACTTTGCCGTGTAAAAGCGAACCGCACCAAGAATAAAAAGCAACATTGCAATAATTGTAATCCCTGTTTCGGAACAAAGCAATCAATCTACAGGTGTGAAATCACCCTAAAAGTATTCGGAGTAGCTGTATGTGGTTGCTAGGGTGTCCTGGGTCAAAATCCATTGCCAAGTCTATGTGACAATCTGATCTTCAGATTTGTTCAGAGCACCTTCAGTGTAAAGGTCCTTGCACACCCAGTCCGAATTTTTTTTTCCCCCCCCGTATTCGTCATCCTTTCCTATCAAAATGCTTGCTACGGATGCAAAAATGCAGAAAATCGAACCTGGAGCGTTTTTTTTTTTTTACAACAGACAAGTTTCAGAGGCAGTGTGTAAACGTGATTGACACAACGTCTTAAATGTAGTGCTCGAGGTATTTATTTTTTAACGTGCGAAAATTTCGGACTCCGTGTGCAAAGACCTTAAGTCTATGGAATTTTACCTGTTTAAACATTAACAGAAAATTGTAAATCTGACTGCTTAGACAACTGACAGAACACCTTTTCTTAAGAAACCACATGTCTGTAGCACCAATTGTGCGAGAGGAGTTGTACATTTTATTACATCAGGTTGAAGTTTTTAAAAGTAGCAATAGTAATATCCAACTGTGCTGGTTAAGGCAGTGTTTCAAGTTCAGCATGGACAAAAAGATTTTGTTGCATCGCACCATTTTAAGATAGCTAACAGTAGCAACACCTAATGGAATGCTTCACTCACCACTATCAAAGCACTGTCTGATATCCAGCCCTCCTCCAGCAGTGAAGTTTCTGTAGAGTGTAGGGTTGTCTAGACCTGTACAGTGTTTATATGTGAATTAACATGTAGAAAATGCAATAATTTCGGTGTGCATGTACATGTGACAAAGAAATGTGCCTGATGGATTCTATTCACCTTTCCGCTCGATGGCCTCAAGGAGCTTGAGAAGCATGGGCGGTGCTACCTCTGGAGGTGTGAACTGCTCCGTCAGGTCAACCAGAGCGCTCGAGCCTAGAGGAGAGAAAGTTGAACGCTCACATCAAAAAGCCGCCAGGTACCTTTGAACAACTACTAGCTTTTCATTAAGCACCAAATGCCATCATTTCAAAGCCTCCAAGGAAAACAAGAATTTTACACCATGACCCACTCCACAGTCACGGCACGCTTAGATCAATAATGGTCCTTGTGTATATATGTGGTGCAGCAAGAAGCATATTTGGACGGCACATCTAAGCGTGGCGGGGGTGTTAGGGCTGGCGCTTACTGGTAGGATATGATTAAGTGTGCAGTGAAGGTGGACAAGAAGGCTAAAGCAAACAGACCGCAATATGCAGCCGCTGGTGTAGGGTGGAGGGTTACTGAAATCTACAAGTCCAGGTGCGTGCATGAAAGGGCTGCGGGACTGGCTTGAGCTTTATTTGGATTCACTGCACAGCATTTTAAAAGGCTAGGATTTCTAAAAGAGTTGACTGTTACCAGAATCCGAGGCTGCAGATCCAAACACAGCAGATTATGAATGGATTCACTTAACAGAGTCTTTTTACAGAGGTATGAAGAGTATCTTTGCAGTTTCTTAAAAGGAATTGCTCAAATTAAAAGTCTGGAGGCTGCCTAAATGAAAAAAATATAAAACACACGTGAGGAAATGGGGGTTTAAGCCATTAGAAATAATAGTCTTGTTTAGTCCCAATGCTCTGGGACCTTTTTTGCTAGCCTGGGAGATAAGCAAGGAAAATTGTAGATATCACAGCGCTTCTCTTGAACTTCACTTTGAAAGACAACAGCCATCTGGAGTCCATTACTGCCAAGGCAACATCGAGCATAAGGAGAGTTATTCATTTTCTGAGAACTGCTGAACTCTAGGCAGAGAGGGTGAATGACAGATTCCTTGTATAGAAATTTGGAGCGTAGTGTCACTTTGGTACACCGCACAGAGTGGTAACCTTGTGCCCAGACGGACACCTTATCCAGCCCACTGCTTCTTAGAATCCAGATTCAAAGTGCTGGGCTAATTTTACCTTAGCTCACAATGTTCTTGTCAAAGGCGACAAATATGGTCTTTGAATTTAACAGATCCCTACATTTCCTACGCATGCTTGGTGAAATATCTAAAATCACTATGTTGTTGTGAGATTGAAACTGGCTCAGTGAATAACACTATGGTGGTCTGGAATCTCAAAATAAATAAAATAAATATATGTCATAACACACACCCCATTTCAGGGTAGAACTGTATATTCCAAGAGTCTTGTGTTTATTTACATGTGTTGGATGGGCATTTCCACGGAGACACAAGACTGAGAGGGGAGGGGGGATTGAGTTGCTTCTAAGTAACTCAGGGTGACCTGATAGCACTGGCCTTCTACATGGCTAGATCGAATGACATTCAGGATTGATGATAGTAGAATAGTCCAAATGTTTTGGTTCAAGGTTCCACTATGTCCTCGAGACACTTTCTTGGAGTAACCAAAGAGGAACTAGACTTTGATTCTTAGGTTTTGACCATGCAAAACACATTGCAACGGGTGGTTTCTCACAGGGTCTGGGTCTGTTCTTCAGTGTAATTCAATAGAATTTTTTGGCTATTTATTGTTCATTGAAATCTAAGTCTGACCACTCTCCAAAACAAGATACGTGACATGTTACATGCCAAGTATAAGCAAGCGTCACTAAGAACTGGGCAGTCAAGCAAGATTGGATGCACTGCGCCGTGAACTCACGCAATATTATACTCACGCCAAGCTCGTCAACCCACTGCGAGTAGCAATAGTGGGAACATAGTGAGTGAGTGTTCCTGTGAACAATGCTTTAGAAAGATCCAGATGAAAACATCTTCTGTTTTCAACTACTAGGCTTAATTTATCCAAGCTGTGCAGTTGAGATCACACAATCAACCGGGCAATGGAAACAATTAAAGATGCATTCACGGTGAAGTCCAAGTGCTGTAACACTGTAACATTAGCAACATTTGTGCGTGAAAAACAGTTTAAAATGCCTCTAGTTCTCTGCAAGCAAATTAAACAAACAGAAAACAGGCAGAAAGCAGCCCAGCTCAGATTCAGACAGCCAATCAAAGTGGGCTGCAGATTCCGGTTGCCGTAGCAACTCCTGGAAGAGGGAGTCAGTGTGCAAGTCTGAACATGCGTTGTGTCTGAATGTGTGGCGGTCCTGTTGTTACTATGCCATGGGATGCAAGGAAAGGGACCCCAGGTTAAGGAAGGGAAAGCAGCTGCCTGGGTTTGTAGAACAAACTCAGAACATCTGAACCATAGACTAAGATCAGAGAAAATACACATGGTGCTAAAGACAGTTTCCTCAGTAGCAGTGCTAATTCTGACAGTAAATTGATTTAGTTTTAGTCAGTCTTTTCACTAAAATGCCATTTAGTTTTAGTCATCTGAATTGTTTTTAGTTTTAGTCTAGTTTTAGTCGACTAAATCTACAGTAAATTTAGTCGGCTAAAATCTAATTGGTTCATTTACAGTGCATTTATTATTAATTTCTCTAAAATTTCCAAACTCATTATATAGGTTTAGACACTGATTTAACTGCGGTGACTCACAACATGCCTTTATGTTAAAATTAAATAAAACCACTTCTCATAAAGAACAAGAACATGGTCTTCTTTTTAATGAAATACCAATGGTCATATAGGCTAATTATGCATTTTTATAGCAACTTGTTTACCATATTCTTCATTCTTTCAAGCAGACATATTTCTATAAATAAATTTAGAGTAATCTTTAGGGCTACTAAAGTTTTTCAGTCAAGAGCAGTGCGTGATTTTCTGCATTTCTTTTGTTGCTTGATTAACATCAATGACTCGGACAATAGCAACTAAATTAGGCTGCTATCCCTTTAAAACCGAACGCACAGCTGGATGCAATGTACTGATACACGTTCTGCCTACTGTTTACGTTCACTTAAGACAATCAACTGTGTTTACGTGAATACTCGTCAAAACAGACAATTCGACATCATTTTGCGTGCAATTCTCCGTTCATGTGACGTGAACTTGTGCGCTGTGAGACGCGCTTTCCTCCGAACCACGCAGCAAATTTGTTCTGAATGAATTGCTTCCCAAATCGTCCCTCCCTAAAATTTTCGTCTCATTTTTATTCATTGACGAAAATGTCAATAGATTTACGTCATAGTTTTTGTAGTTCAAAAAGAGTTTCAGTTCGTTATGGTCTCGTTTTCGGTGAAAAAAAAATGTTGTTTGCGAAAATTATTCGTCAATGAAATTAACACTGCTCAGCAGCTAATTTTAGGGGTCTACTCGTGTACCTAGTGTTTCCATTACTGACTAGTTCTTCTTTGAAATGTCATTCTAGCAAACCACTAAATGATCATCACATTTCCCCCAGGGATCAATAAGGGATGTTTAAGGGCCTTAACCTGCTTTTGAGGAACCAAGTTGTCAAGGTGTTACCATTACGGTCATCAGCTGCTCTGGGTACTGTGAATACTTGTGCTGTGTGTGTATGTAAAAACGGTCCTCTTGGTAGATTGACAGACTTATTTTTTGGAAAGAGTCAAGTCGAGTCACTTTGATTTATATAGCGCTTTATACAATACAGATTGTGTCAAAGCAGCTTTACAATATTAAACAGGAAAATAGTGTGTTGATAATGCAAGAGGACAACAGTAAACACTCAATTTTTCAGTTAAAGTCAGTGGATAATTGAATTCAGTGATGTTATCGTTCAATTCAAATAGTATCTGTACACTAAAGTCGACAATATTGCCAGAAATTCAATGTCCCCAACTAAGGGGACAGTGACAAGGAACCAAAACTCCCATTGGAGACAGAAATCGAAAAAATAACTTTGTGAGAAACCAGGGGGGGGCAGTTCTCCTCTGGCCAGACAAATCCAGCATGGTGTGGTTGTCTGGTTCTTGTGGTCCAGAGCTCTTTGATGATCCTTCAAAATTTCCCCCACCCTCCCCATTTAATGTCTCCTATAAAACATCTTTAAATAATCTATTTTATTAATTAAATCTTTAGTAACATGCAATGAAAGAAATAAGGGTCACTTTATTTTAAGGTCCAATTCTCGCCATTTACAACCCATTAACTATGACTTTTTGCCTAATTTGCTGCTTACTAACAGTTAGTAAGTTAGTCAAGTTTAGGTATTGGGTAGGATTAGGGATGTATATGTGCTTTTTAAGTACTAATAAACAGCCAATATGTTAATAATAAGCATGCTAATAAGCAACTGGTTAACAGTAAGAATTGGTCCCTATACTGAAGTGTTACCGATACAAGCTACCAAAATAGGCACAAAATGTATTACAATTATATAAATGAGGAACATTTTGTGTTGCCCTATTGGTTAAGAGTATAACAGCACAAATCAACAGAAGGGGTTTTCAAACAACCCACTTCTCAACAAAGACTTGAGATAAAAAGGCACTTGTGCTGATGTTTTGAAACATCTACTGTAATAGCATACATAGATATTACAGTGATGAAACATTCAATGTAAAAGCAAAGAGACCGTCTCTCTCTTAGGGCAGTGTATGAAAACGCCTCTGATAGCATTTCAGAGGCAATTATATTCAAATTTAAAACGCATAATTTCAGTTAGGGTGAAGAAAAGCTTTGGGCTTCTCTTCTGAGGCCACAAGAGGGCACATCTAGCAAAATATTAGCCTACTAATGCACGTTTATTCAAAGCATATAAGATAACAGGACTATCTGTGAAAAAAGTGCATAATGTTTAAAATAATGGTTATAAACCAATTATAATTAATGAAGTTGCTTAAACAACTAGAAACAAAACAGCATCATGTATGCATAGTTTAATACAAAGGGCCGAAAGCCAATCACATTTTTCACATTTAAAAATATGAGATGCAGTGGGATGGGGAAAAAACCCTGCCATAAAGTCTTGATATATGTTTTTTTCAAAGTTAAACTTGCATTAATTTTACATGGCTTTCTAAACATGTCTCCTTTATGAGATGCGAGTGCAACGGTGATAGATGTCCCTCTAGAAAATGTGCGAAATATGTGTTCTGTGTGAACGGATTGGTTTCAGTTTTGATGTAAACAAAGATCTTCTCCACACTGATGTTCTCTTTTTCAGCAACATTTTTAATGAACAACGCAGCAGCGCCACATCTAGTGGCTTCAACTGGATAGGCTAACAAAAACATATAATGCAACTACACTTGCATCATCGCATCTCGTGCGCCACTGATAAGGCTGCCTGACTCACACCTAAAATTCGAATGTGGATTTTTATTTTAAATTCGATGAATATTCGAAATTCGAATTCTTTTTTTACAGCCCTATAGCAAACACATCAAACGATAACAGCACACAGACATATCTAAGGCTACCAATTCAGGGTTATGCGGAAAAATAATGCTGAGACACAGATGGGCTGTTTTTATGTTTTCAATCTTCATGCGCTGAAAACAGCAATATGTGTTTTGATCTTACATGAAGATAACAGGCTCTTTGTTTTTTTCCCAGCTGCTTTAAGAGCTTGTAACAATCTCAAACCCCTGGAGTGAAAATCCTTTTATTTCTTTTAATGAGTTTAGTGTTTGTGGTTTAGTTTGCATGCAGGTTTTAGCGTTCAGTGCTCGTTCACTGATGGCAAATCAATCAGTCAACACACACCTGCAGGAGGCCTGCTGGGAATAATGAAATCAACTACAGATCTAAGATCAGACATTATGCTATAAAATAACTATGATTTGTAAAAGTTCTCTAAAATATTGTGAGGTCCAATTCATAAACAAATCTTTTTTTTCATAAGAGAACTTTGAAACAAATCGCAATTAAGTCACAAGACATACATTTTTCCTTGTAATGCTTGTAGATGTTTGTAAATTGTAACCTTGATTTTTGCTGAAACAAAAAGGCAGTTAAACCCCCATTAAAAACCTGTATGGAAAAAAGGTACCAACTTCTAGGAAAATCTTCCTTTTGTAAACAAATGATCCAAAGGAACTGAATTAGTAAAATAAACTTTAAGTCGGATTTCAACTCTACTACATGGGCTTGGAAAAAGGCTCTACATCTGCTGTGTTCTCTCCCACCACTTGTGTTTAATTTGTATTATATACAAACACTTCCATGCCTCTTCACATAACCAACATGCACGCCAACACTAAATGGGGGATGGGGTAGCACGAAAACGCAGTTATCCCTTTGTGCATATTTCAGTTCTGCTTTTTTTCCTGCTGCTCTTGCTCCACCTCTTGCAACGTGTTTCTAATCCGCCGAGCAGACATGCTTGTCCTTCAGTAAGAAGATTTGCCAATTCAAGCCCCTTGTCTCTGGAGGCGATCATTAATGAAGACCACATGTACAAACTCTCACGCACATCCCAATAAACACCAGCTTTCACCACGGTACCACCTTCATTGCAACAACCCTCTACTGAAGTCCAGTCCTTTCAGTTTGACAAGTTCCTTTTCCAGGTTTTGCATGTTACTGCTGGTAACCTTATACAATTTCAATACACTTTTGACCCAGAGGCTTCAACAGATATGATCTCTTGTGACTGTTATGCAACGTAGCACTTCATGCTACAGAAAGAGCCACAGAGAGTTTTTCTTGCTTTATCTGGCATCAGAGAACAAGTCAATTTAAAACAGTGGATGTGTAATGGCCATTCCATACCCTGCCAAACGCAGTCACCTGGAACAGCACAAGCTTTCTTTTTGCAAGAGCACTTTTCCGCCGCCTACTGCACCAGCACTTAACGATTATACGGATTCGTCATGATGCTAAATGTGGCGACTGGGCACAAGTTGTTCAAGCTAAGCCACAGGAACGTGCACCATTACGTCCACAGCCACAAACCAGTCCTGCCCCGGTTACAACCCCCATGATCTAATGAGTGCCATTACTCTGCATAGGAACGATGCCTTTAGCAGGGAAAGAAACTTAAAAAAAAAATAGCAGGATGCACCTCACAAAGTTGTTTGAGAAAATGTCCTGTGCAGCATTCTAGACAAAGTTGTTGACTTTGAAGATGATGTTTAACCCTTTAAACCCGAGGTGTCCCACCGGCAGGACACCACCCGCACGGAAAAATTCAAAATCAAATTACTAAGCAACCCCTGAATGGAATTACACAATAGGTATAATTTTAAAGCTTAGAATCTCAGCTTTTTAATGAACGTACAGTGTTTCCCCTAGGTTTACGGTTTTTTTAATGGTTAAATTAAATTGTATTAATCAAAAAGCATGTCTAATGACAATCATGAAACTTAAAACAATTTAACATCAATTTGTTAAAAGTTGAACAAAAATTACATGTTTTGGGCCCTATGAAATGTTTTATTTTTTCCAACCTTATGTTTTACTGTTAACAAATTCAGATTTAGCATGTCTAATTATTTGAAAGCATAAAAACAAGTTTCATTTATACTTACAATCGCCTTATGATTTTTTGCTCAGAAATTCTGTGTTGTGTATTTACATTTTTAAGGCATAAAATATTCATTTAATCTATCTTTTAAGTAATGAAAATTAAACAAATTAAATTTTTTGGAAAATAAAGGTAATTTAATATTACAATTAAAACATTGAAGAAATATTGTATGATTATTTCTTAAAAATAATCCTTTAATAATTTTAGTAGTAGTAGTAGCAGCCTATTACGTACATTCTACTAAATAATAGTAATATACTTCTGCCGCAATGCCTTCAAGTTAAACCAAACTTTTATTTTGATGGGTTGCCATGAATACCTTTACATTTCTGTGTGTATATGATATGAGGATAGTTTTATTCAAATTAACCGGTCAAATGCTCATGAAGTGACTCTCAGAGCAGTTTTGGAAATGTTGTTCATGTATTTATTTCCTCATTTAGTGAGATGGCAGATGGTAAAATCACCGCAAGCATCTCGCGCGCTTCAGTACAAGTGGTAAACAAAACCGCACGTCTGCACTAGAGCTGCACGATTAATCGTTAAAAGATCGCAATCTTGATTCAGACAACCACACAATCTCATTTCTAAATGACAACGATTCTCCCGTGTCTATTAAACCTTTGACAAAGTCTTACCGGATGATTCAAATCTGCATTCGCACTACCGCTGACACACAGAGAGCAGTTACCATGTTTGGTTAAGAAACAGCTTCACAAACAATCTTTTCAACTACACAATATGAATGACTGTATGACAGAAATAATACTATCACAGAAATACCGGGATGAAAGTTTATAATTCAGATTATACAAACATTGATGTCTATGGTAGCGCGACCAAAATAGAGCAAATCCGCATTTGAAAGTAACTGCCACATAACGTTTGTGTCGATTGCATTGAAAAGTGACTTAAATGTATAATTGAATGAATCATTTATTCAAGAGAATCGTTCAAAAACGCTGATTCATCCAGTAGGATTATGAGTGAGTCGTTGAATCATTGATTCAAACAACTTTTTCATAATTTTAATATTATTATAATTTTTTTTAAGAAGTCTCTTCTGCTCACCAAGCCTGCATTTATTTGATCCAAAGAACAGCAAAAACGAAAAAACTGTATTATTTTGAAATATTTTTACTATTTAAAATAACTTTCTATTTGAATATATTTTAAAATGTAATTATTCCTGTGATTTCAAAGCAACATTGATCTGAAATAGAAATATTTTGTAACATTATAAATGTCTTTATCATCACTTTTGATAAATTTAAAGGATCCTTGCTAAACACAATTAATTTATATAATCCCCCCCAAAAAAAAATACTGATTCCAAGCTTTTGAATGGTATAGTGTATAATGTTACAAAAGCTTTTTATTTCAGATGAATGCTGATCTTTCTATTCATCAAAGAATCCTGAAAAAATTACGCGTGTTTTAAATCTTGATAATAATAATAATAAAATGTTTCTTGAACAGCAAGTCAGCATATTAGAATGATTTCTGAAGGATCATGTGACTCTGAAGACTGGAGTAATGATGCTGAAAAGTCATCTTTGATTACAGGAATAAATTACATTTTAAAATATATTCAAATAGAAAGCAGTTATTTTAAATAGTACAATTATTTCACAATATTACTTTTGCTGTATTTTGTATCAAATAAATGCAGGCTTGGGGAGCAAAAGAGAATTCTTTAAGAAACCTTACTCTTCAAAATCTTTTGGCTGGTAGTGTATATTAAAATGTTTAATAATTCATTCAAATTAATTAAACACTTTTAAATAGACTGCAGTAATAATATTTTGCCATACATTTTTTTGTTTAGTTCAGAATCGTGATCTCTATTTGAGACAAAAAAAAATCGTGATTCAATTTATCCAGAATCGTGCAGCTCTAGTCTGCACCATTCATTAACAGAGAGACACGCAAAATTAATATTTAAATATTCGTTTTGCGGCTTAATAATCACAACTACTAGTGGGAGTGTGTTCACTTGTGTGCGTGTGTACGTGTGTGTGTGTGGTAGGGATGGGGAGTCGACTCCTCGACTCTCAATAGCCCTAGAGTCGGAGTCGACTCCAGCACTGGAATCGACTCTCGGTGTAGACTCTGAAATCGCTGATGTCTTCACTGATTCTCAAATCCCTATATAGTACATGGCAGTATTAAACACTTTTAAATAGACTGCAGTAATAATATTTTGCCATACATTTTTTTGTTTAGTTCAGAATCGTGATCTCTATTTGAGACAAAAAAAAATCGTGATTCAATTTATCCAGAATCGTGCAGCTCTAGTCTGCACCATTCATTAACAGAGAGACACGCAAAATTAATATTTAAATATTCGTTTTGCGGCTTAATAATCACAACTACTAGTGGGAGTGTGTTCACTTGTGTGCGTGTGTACGTGTGTGTGTGTGGTAGGGATGGGGAGTCGACTCCTCGACTCTCAATAGCCCTAGAGTCGGAGTCGACTCCAGCACTGGAATCGACTCTCGGTGTAGACTCTGAAATCGCTGATGTCTTCACTGATTCTCAAATCCCTATATAGTACATGGCAGTTGAGTGCTAAATATCAGCAAAGAGTGAACAAAATTAAAGGTGCAGTAGGAGATCTTGGAAAATGCTAACTTCAAAAAAAAAAAAACGGGAAAGGGGACGGGGGGGAGACAGAGTGGGATTATGGCGT
>NW_015505466.1:929422-944044 GCF_001515645.1 Sinocyclocheilus grahami | reverse complement strand
AAAGCGGGAGAGAGACAGAGTGGGATTATGGCGTCTACTGGGTCAGATCGATAGTTAGGCAAATTAAAACTAAAGAAAAACGTATGCAACAAGCTTCGAAATGACAGACAACGAACAAAAAAAGGTAATCTGCAAGAGTTGCGTCACAGCGCATATCAAAAGCTCCCTTATCGGTTCTGTTTTCAGTACTGGAGAAAAAAAGATACATTCTTAGATGTTTTTGTTAGTACGTGAACGTTATCTTACACATTTTATCTCCCCAACAGATTAATTTGAAATAAGTTTGATGCATGTTCGCTATTCCCAATTCAGAAGAGCGCACACACAGCCTGTGTCTGTCAATGCTTCTCATACTCGCTCCTCTCTGCCCCTCGCGGTGCAAATCCCGCGTCACGGACGAGCCGAGCCGCGCTCGTTTATACTCGCACCCGGCTACGCACCGCAAGTCTTGCACGCGCGCAACCTGTGTCGACTCGCGCCTGGCTCCGCGTTTAAAACGAATGTAAATTCAGTCTAACTGCTTGCTAATTTCACTTGGATGAAATGAAACATTCAGCACATTTTCCACTTGCTCTTAAAATCCCAAATACTTAAAATGAATAAATCAGCCTATGTAACATATGTAATACTTTAATAATTAACTTCAGAAATACAGTTCTTTATTTATAAAAAATAAACAAATATTTTGTGAAATTCAGTAATTAAGTTAATTCTGTAAAAGTAGTTATGCCATTATAATCTTGCCTGCTGAAGAAAAAAACAACAGAACCCCTCCCAAAACACAATAACAAATGTAATGGATTTCAGGGTTATAATGGGAATTGTATTGGTTTTAATGTAAACTATAATGGTGTCTATTTGATGGATTCTATTGGTGGGATGTAATCTGGCAGATGGCAACCAATAGAACAACAGTAATTCCTATTGGAATAATGCCCAAAACAAAAAGGAATTTTGTAATGGTTTAATGGAAACTATAAGAATTTCTGTGATGGTTTCTATTGTTTTTTTCAGCAGGGTAATGATACCCATACTGTGCTGCACATTATTGACAATATTGAGCTGAAGCTTGACTTTGCACATTTAAAATCGCAAATTAAATCGCAATCGCAATATGTAAAATTTTTTTTTTGATATTTTCCCCCAAATCGCACAGCCCTACAACATGGCGGAGGCTGCAGCCGCACCCTCAAGATTCATTCACTCCACCAGCGTTTCGCAGCGATCGTGTTCATACCACGGGACGCTAAACAATCTTGCAAACTGTCTAAACTGAATTATACATGCAGACACTCATATGGTGATCTCATAGCTGGCTACGGTTATGGTTATATATATCACTACATGTGTCTCTCTCTCGCTTAAGTGGCGCTCTTTCCTCTTGCTTGTACTCTCCCTTGCCTCCACGATTTCCGGGATATTGTATCTGATTTGCGGGCGTCAGGGAGCCACTATTAATATGCGGGAGACTCCCGGAGCTTCCGGGAGAGGTGGGATGTCTGTGTTAGCCTATGTTTAATGCAGTCAATAGCCTATAGCAGGGTTCCTCAAATCTTACCCTGGCGGTCCAATGCGCTGCAGAGTTTAGCTCCAACCCTGATCAAACTCAGCTACCTGTGGTTTTCTAATGATCCTGAAGCCATTGATTAGCATGCTCAGGTGTGTTTGATTAGGGTTAGAGCTAAACTCTGCAGGAAAGTGGATCTCGTGGGCCAGATTTGAGGATCCCTGGCCTATAGGCTACATTAGGTTTTCCACAGTCTATTCAATCATTAAACTAAGCTTAAATCATTAAAAACTGACACATAATAAACAAGAATAAACAAATCAGTAAGTATAGGCCTACATTCGTATGCATTTTTGTATTTAGGCCTATTGTATTTATTTTTTAATATCAATGCTATTTAAGACTATGCATTTAACACCATCCCCTGACCATTATGTGACGAATTCATTAAAGAATATTATTTTTTATTTAATTCTGAGAGAATATTCCACCACGGCTGTTTTTCGTGACTTTTTCCTCTGTGAAATGAAGTGTCGGCAACAGCAAACAACGGTGATAGCTCATTTAAAGGTAATGTCACCGCAAAATTGGACTAATTTGGACAGTCACGCTAAATGGAGTCGAGGAGCTGATTCCGTCAACTCCGATGGTGGGAGTCGGGAATCGGAGTCGACTCCGAAAAACCTGGAACCAAACACCCCTAGGGTGTGGGCGTGCGCATCGGGGCGGAACTCCGCTGTGCGTGATACAGAGAGTGCGACCATAACGTAGAGACCGAAATGACATGCCGTCGTGTAAATAAGATAAATAACATAAGAAGGCTATTTAGCTTGTCTAATAAAAGAACAAGGTATAGACCTGTTCTATCGGAAAAGGTAACTTTAAATGACTTCTGTTGTGATCTGGCACTATAGAGAAAATATAATTAACTTGACCTTCAATATAATGCCCCCCTAACATAATGGCAGGGGAAACACTGATGTAATTATTTTGATCAACTCTTAACGAGCGCTAAGCAGTCCCTCTAAACCGAAGTGTACTGCTACATATATCATAGAAAACGACATGTCATTATTTGCAGAAATTTCTCCCAATTAAAAAGAGCCCAAACTCACCATAAGCCATCACTCAGATCTAAAGATATCTCTCATAAAGCTATAACACATAGAAAAGAATTAGGTCATGTAGGCCAACCTTTTGATTCTTCTTGCTATAGTCTTCAAGTTATGAGTTATTATTTTTGTGTATGTCACTCAGAAAAAACATGAACTTCAGTGAGGCAAAAATGCCCTCAGGGCTTAAAGGGTTAAATTTGTAAAAAAGAAAAAAAAAAATGTTTTTTTATACATTGTCACTTTATACTTTTGATGACTATATTACTATAATGCTAAATATAGTAATATATATTCAATAAAGAATAATATGTATAATAATCTATCTATCTATCCATCCTTGTGTTTTAAGGTACCTAAAAAGATATTTAAAAGTATCTAAAATACATTAATAAATGTATTATTTTTTATATTATTTATATATTCTTTTTTAGGTACCTTGCCATATGTATTGGTTTACTGCTTAGTTAGAGGAAAGTGCACATTCTTTACAAAACCCAGCATCAATTCTCCCTCAAAGAGCTGCTCCATGCAGCAGATGATCAATCGAGAACTGAAGAGGCCCCAAAAAGGAGAGCAGCACATTATCTCAAACACCAGCAATGCCTTCCCCCAACTAGCTCACACTTTCAGTTAACTGCCACAGCTCTCCTTGGCAGTTTTCACATGTACTTTCTCACAGTATGTAAATTTTAATTATAAAATTTTTTTTTGTCCTGCAAAATTTGTGATGTCCTGCATTCTTTAAACAAATGCACATGAACTGCACAACAACTACAAGAGACCTGTAAATAAGACAAGAGATATAATTAAAATAACAAATAATGAGATAACATCGGAGCACAGCATCACCTTTGCAAACTCGCATGCTAAAAGACTGCCATATCTCATCAAGCACAGGAATGTGGGCCTTGCATGGACTTGTATGTACTAACCAGTTTTGGTCCAACCACGCACAAAGTTTGATCACATCTATTTTATTAGCCATGGAAACAGAGAATCCTGAACTCCAGAATACCGGAACAAAGAACATTTAGTGGCCTTACTGAACGTTTTATTTCTAAAGCATGCTGTAGATAATCTTTTTTTTATTTTTATTGTCGTTTTAACTTCTCAAGTCTTAAACATAACGCTTCTGATGGGACACTCAAACATTCAGAAGGAATATTAAATTAGTTAAATTAATTAAATTTAATAATGGAAACCATCTAACAGCTTTAAACACAGCAAGCTAACTAAAGCACTGCTAAAAGTGTCACCGCTAAAAGAAAAATATTATCAAATCACTATTAAGTTTTTGGATGACTAGTCCACTTTTGTAACCATTGCAGCTCTTATTTATTTAGTAATTTCCTCATATTTATTATTGAATTACATATTGGCCATTGAAAAAAAAAAAAATTCTTTCCGCTATACAAGTTGATATGAAACAGAAGTTGTAATCGTCTTCCTATTGTGAGGCATATCTGAGTGAAACGGCTTCTTGAATGAGAAAAAAGTAGGGCAGATTTAATTTGGTCCTTCAAGAATTGATTTGATCATTTGATTGTTGTCGTTTGCTATTTCTGCGATCTCATGTGAGTGACAGGTTGTCCCACCTATGCACCATATGTTATCAGAGAAAAAGGGAGGGGAAGTTACTTCGAATTTTATTATGAGGGCATATGAATTCTTTAAATAAAAAATAATGCTGTGCATGGATGAATCATTTATAATAATCACTGCAATATTACATTAATAAAAATGGTCAAGAACTCATGCCATATGTTTACCAGCTCAGCACCATCATTCTCCATGCAATAAAACAGAACAGTTGCGGATAGAGGGGAACTCTAATTTCCATAGAATAGAAGAAGTTAAAGCCATAAAAGATGTCATTCCCTGTTCGAAGTCACGTACAGAAAAAAAAACATCCAACTTGGAACCCAAGTGAAGGAAAAACAGAGCAATACATTTTGTGGACCCAAAATGCAGTTAGCAAGAATGGGTTAAGAAATAAAACAAGAATTGTGCAAAATCTGGGCTGGGCACATACGGATCCTCTCACTCCATTCCAGAGGCCCGCAGAAAGGAGCATGTTAGTGTTATAAAAAAGCCTGGGAGCCGGAACGGACTGGACTGGAATTCCACATCTGCTGTTCTCTGCAGCGAGCCCCTGCGGCTCAAACAGAGAGCGAGAGAGAGAGAGACAGAGAGAGCTAGAGGCCCCAAGCTGAACACTCCCCCTTAATCCCCTTCGTCAGGTCTGACCCCAGAAGAATAATCCAAAAATTCAAAGAGGAAGATGTAGAAATAAGAGAGCTAGGGCGGAGAGAGAATAAGAAAAATCTGAAAGACCATTCAGTGGCAGCTAATAAATCTGAAACACAGCAAGGCAATGAGAAGTGAAACCTAGGTGCCTTAAATACACAATACAATCACACTGATCCCAGTACTGCTGTTTAACTGTACTGTACACAGTATAGAGGGGGGGGGGGGGGGGGGTTGCCAGAACTTTACCGTACCATCAGGGTAACACAAAAATAATGAAACTTAAATGTGGGCTGTCACGCAAAAAATTCTGGGAATGTCAATTTACGGGTTTTCCACTGAAAATTATGAGACTTGTATATGTTTTGGGGACTAAGCTGACTTGTACAGCTTTTGGACCTGAAAAGAACATTTAACAGCAGTTTCTGGGAGTCAAGATGCAATGGTTCCTATCACTCATTTAAACACAGTCTAGTCCAGTGGTTCCCAACCCTGGTCCTGGAGGCACCCCAACACTGCACGTTTTGCATGTCTCCTTAATCAAACACACATGCTTCTGGTCATCAGTTCATTAGTAGAGACTCCAAGACCTGAAATTTGTGTGTCAGAGAAAGGAGACATACAAAATGTGCAGTGTTAGGGTGCCTCCAGGATCAGGGTTGGGAATAGGGATGGGTACCGAAACTCGGTATTTAATCGGTACCGGGGCTAAATTATAAATGACCGGAGTATCGATAAACTCTGACGTTAACGGTTCTGCTATCAGTACTGGAGAAATTAATAAAACACACATACATTTATTATTGCTATATATACACATTATCTTGCAAATTCTATCTCACCAGATTCGCCAGCTGCTTTTCAAACATTTGTCTATGATGCATTTTTGCTATTCGCAATTCAGAAGCGAGATCGCGCCCACGCGGAGGAGCTTCAGCACGCGCAACATGAAAGCCCTGTTTAATTATGATAGAAGAGAGAACTAAACATTCAAACATCTGCTTACACTTTAGATCTGTGGCTGTTTTATTAAGCTCATTTTATTTGTTTTATTTCGATTTTGGCTTCTAAGGATTATACAAAAGACATGAGGTAAAGCTATTAAAAACTAGCTGCGTTTCGTCTTGCGCAACTTCTTTCCCTTCACAGCGGTGCACATTCGTTCCTCCCTAAAACCCAAACTTAACGTCAGAATCAGCTCAATCCGTGATTGTTGTAAAATGCCGACTTTACTGTTGCTAAATTGCGGGACATGATTGATAGTAAAACGTTGAAAGCACAATCCGCACAAGAGACGCTGTTCCTCAGGCTGAAATGTGCGCGCGCGGCGTGCTCCAAAACGGCCAAACAAATGACACTTTGAGCTTCGGGTGCATGTCCAATCGATCAAATACACACAAAAATGTCAAAATGGCCGGCTTGGAGAGTATTTACAAATTGATATTTTATATTAATTTCATTAAATGTTTATTTTACATTTCAGAATATAAAGCAATGTTAATTCAGCTCTTAATTGGTCATATATATATTTAAAACAAAAAGTACCGATAAGAATACCGTTAAAGTACCGAACCGATAAGCAGTATCGTTAAGAGTAGTAATACCGTTAAAACCTTAACAATACCCATCCCTAGTTGGGAACCACTGGTCTAGTCTATTATAATGCTGCAAGTCTTTGTGACGTTTTCCCGTTATTACCATTTTTATGTTGTGGAAACCACAATTTCTATTTGGCTATTTTTTTTTAGTTTTAAAGAAAAAGGAGAAAAAAAAATTCTCCAGAGCTCAGTTGGCTCTGGAGTTTCACCAGAAATAACATTAGTCACAATGAGAAATACCTCAAGCATCAATACTGAGAATCATTTTCTGGCATTTCACTTCTCTCTGCACTGATTCTTTATGCAACACTAATGCAAATAGACTGACTAAGGGAAATTCAAGAAAAAAAAAAGTATAAGTTGGTCATTTCAAATGAGGAAGAAAAACCAGAGATTTTCTAGTAAGACTAAAATCATCTACCTAAAAGTGTACAGTGTAAAAAAACAGCCTCAGGTTTCAGTCCTTTAAATTGTCACAGCCAAGTCAAAAGTGCTTAGGCTTTATAGCTGGACATTTGTCTGGAATTTTATGTGGTTTTAGTGGTGGTGTGGGTGATCAGGGTTTGAGTCCTGTTTCTACTGTGTGAGAAGCATAATGCCAAGAGCTCTGGCCATCATCCAGATCTGCTTCTGGTTTACATTCCGCAAAACTCCGTTCTCTATACCTCTCCCTTCCTTTAACATGGACACAAATCGGAATAGTCATTCAGAACAGAAAGAGGCCATAGTGTCACTTTAGTCACAGTCATGCTGCTTAAGCAATCGTGACCTCCGGGAAAAGTTAGGTGAGTTTCGTCAAACAAAAATAGCTCTCATCAAAGATCAAAAAAAGGTATGTGTTCATGTTTTTATGCATCAAACCACATAGGACAAGGAAGTAGCAAACAAGTTTGCCACTGCTTTTCAACAGCAATGATTCTGAGTGGCATATCTCACTTACGATCTATGTTCCATAACCTGATAACCTGAAAATAACATCTAACTTAGTCGTCACCATGACAACCGAGGCAAACAAGAAAAAAAAAAATACTGACTGTGTATGGGAAACTGGGTTAAATTTAGGGCTGGGCAGAAAATCAAATGCGATTTTCATGTGCATCTCATCAGTAAAGTCGCTTCTGGTGATTAGTAGTAAATCTCCAGCACGTGCTTTCAGACAAAATCGCGTTCAAAATCGCAGGCTATTCATTGCCGATTAAAACGCGATTTTGTGTAGCTTGTCAGTGAACTACGGCTCTGTGTAGTAAATGCCGCTCCATCTGAAAGCACGTGCTGGAGATTTACTACTAATCACAGGAGCGGCTTTACTGACGAGATGCGCATGAAAATCGCATTGATTTTTTTGCACAGCCCTAGTTAAATTAAACACACTTTGTTTAAAATGTAAATACTTTCTCTACCATTAGCATCGCCAAATGGAAGAGCAAAGATACTGACTGTTGACAAACATTTCCACACAAACTAAACTCAAACAAATCAAATGGAAACTCGTCAAATGGATTTGGGTCCGCAAAAGTTCAAGCATGATAACTCCCTTAGAATCTGTATTGTATCATGTACAATAAATATACAGATGAAGCCTTTTTAGACATGGCTGGTCACATCACTAGAATAGAAATGTAACAGTTGGCACACGAGGACAGCGTAAACCAAAACTACAGATTAAGAGATCTGGGTGATATGTTAAAGGAGCCATAGGGGGCTCTAAATGCTCATACTGTGGCTGTGCGAAAGATGCAGCCATGCTAGACAATTACAAACTACTGTGTGCAGGCCTTCATCCAGATCTGGGCTTCCTGCCATGTTTGCAATTACGAACCATAGCCCAGTGCAAACCTAAAACAGCCTTAAATATTCAGGGGACATTTGTGTGCTGCAGCTATAAATCCAATCTCTTGATGAAATGGTGGTGTAAAATCTGGTCACTAATCACGAAAATGGAAAAAGTGGTGAGTGGGTATTTTGAGAGAGGCACGTGGGTTTGGCATCAACGTGAATGGATCTAGTTAAGAGGAAAGAGAATGTTAAAATTATGCACCCTGAGATCCAAAGAAACCGAGCTAAAATGGTTGATGACAATTTTTATACTCTAAATAAAAGAAGACCTGATTTGTGACCACTGGTTAAGGTCAACTCTGGTGATCAAATATTAATCTAAAGGTTAACTATAGACAGCTTCTGTGGAATTAAGTAACTATCTAAACAGCAGCTCAAAATGGTAAACAGGTAGAGGGTTTGAGACATAAATATTTTGAATTCTCAAGCTCATTCGGATCATAGTGCACCAAGTTGGGGTGCTTATGCAGCCAATGCAGGATTAAACCCAGTTAGCAACATTTCCTGAGAACTCAATGTGGTTAAAAAAGTGCTGAAAATAAAATTCATGAAAAAACAAAAAACAGCTCACTCACTTTGCTCAGAGTCCGAGTCTGGCCTTGAGGGCCCTGGGGCCACCGGTAAAGGCCTTTGGGGTCTTGGTTTGGGAGTTGGTGGAGAAATCTTTTTCTTGCCGATGAACTCCACGTACGTACCAGGAAAGTCCCCCTTTTCCTGAGTAGTTTCATTAAAGCCAGGCAGCCATCCGATTTCATCTGGTCTCTCCTCCATCCCCTCAGTGTAACCAACTGTGAGTAGTGCACCTTTATTGACTGTAAGAATGTCCCCTACATGCAGGTCAATATCCTCCTCCCTCTCTTTCTTATAGTCATACAGCGCTCTGTACTGATATCCTTCTGCACTCATTTTGATGGTGTCGTCTCAAACTTTTGGTGTCACAAAAATGATAATGATCATTTACAAAGGTTCTTTGAACCAATATTTGGATGTGAGGCAAGAGTAAAAAAAAGTTGTTGTTTTTTCTCCCTATGACTTTAAGCCTTTATTAACATCATACACACTGTATTCTCTAAGGATGAGTGGATTACGTAAAACTAATAGTCCAATGATTGGGTGCACCTTCAAGGTGCTTTATACACACTCTTCCCATCTGTGTGAGGCCTTATCCTGTGAATCTCACAGAGTAACTCGAACCTGAAACACAGAAGAGAAGCCATTTTACACACGCCACACTACACACAGACTCAAATTCCATGGGGAAACATTGTAATTGTTGTACATTATGTGCTCAAAAACAAATAATCCAACAAATAACAACAAAAATTAAGTGTGCAGCTGTTTATTTTCTGTAGTAGCTTAATAGTATAAACAACAATAGGTTATAAATATGCTGCAGCTTTAGAGTAAATGCTTGATATTTTTAGCTACATTTTATACTATAGTATTTTGAAAGGATTGATGGAATGCTTATTTTTCTTTCTAAGTCATGAAACAAACTTCTTTCAAAATTGTAAACACCACATGCCTAAAAAAAAACGGACAAACTGACTCAGAAAGCATCACAACACAATACACAAATGCAGATACACACTTTTTGGACAAGTGCAAATAAAAGAACAAATGGCGCAGAAGAAACTCCAAAGAGTCGCAATGCTGACCGTGCAAAACTCTCGATTGAGTTTCACGTAACAGATTACGATTAATAATCGGCGCTATTTTAAGATCAAACGTAAACAATTTAGCCAGGCATAAACTAACCCAGTGTGAATTGTTTAAATAAAAAGACAATTAAAGTGCATCATTAAGACTGAAAACCACAATCAAATCAGATACAAATCACTCACCATAGATACAACAAAATTGAACTGGCTGTAATCTCATGGCCTGTGGCGTTAATCGGAGACGCCTTTATTTATAGATTTATATTAATCTTGCGTGGTCGGGGTTAGCATATTTGCTAACGTTAGCCTTAAATAATATAACATTATTATTAGAGCGAAATACATTGACGTATACGCAAAATCATTTTAGAAAGATTATATCTTCAATTACGACGCTAAAACGCACGGTTGCGGTAGAAAATAAATCGCCAGAGTCAATAATGTGAAGTGAGCGCGTAGAGCCAGTTGGGACACGCTGTGCTGGAACAATCGACACAGTAAAGCGACCTTATTAAACCTCCCATAATCTCAACATTACAATACATACCAATCCTAAATACGCTGCATATTTCATAAAACAAGCATACCTACCGGGGAATGGTGAAAATAGAGCGCAGCTGAAGTATATCTGCGAACTTTAGTAAGTTGTAAGGGGTCCGTTCATGAAAACCAGGGCCGAGAAAATCTCCTTCGCTTCCCGTAACTCCAGTTTACGCAGCTCTCCAACAAATCCACTCACCACAACCGCTGTAAAACACACCTCATACGACGCGTATTTGGCGAAGTAACATCCAGAGGTAAGATAAATTTCAACACGCTAATTGAGTGTTTTAAAAAAAAAAAGACTTTAACTTAATGATTGAGCTCGTTTCCCGACAGTAAAGCCGACTCCGTCCGAGTCACCGCACACTGAATCCTCTCAATGGCAGGAACGCCAGAATACAGGCCACGCCCTCTGAGTTGCGTCAGCGACAGTCCCCCTCTCGTGTCCCGCCCCTCTAGTTAATATGTATATTCTCATAATACTACAGTATGTGCCAAACAGCTGGACATGCCTGGTTGCGTCTGCGCCAGTCGGTCATAGTAGAGTTACTACATTACTTCCACATGTGGGGTGTTTCTAGAGCAAGATTTTAGCCTCGATAACTATTAGAAAATAAACAATGGCTGTTATCCTAATCATAATAAAGCAATCGTAATATACAGCCTATGTGGCTCTTCTGAGAAAAGTTACTAGATTGGTCCACAAAATATAAATCAGTGATGTATCAGATGTCACAGTATTTTGATACTGCGGTACCGAATAACACAAAATTATGAAATTATGTTGAAATAACATGCCCATGACACATTTTTTTTTAAGTGGTACAAGTTTCTTTTACTACAAAATAATTTAGCAATAATGTGTTTGATTGCTAATTGATGTCAAATGTAAAAGCTGGGCTGTAAAATAAAACCAGGTGAGAACAACTTGGTTATCCAGCATGGTGCCAAAAATACAAGTAAAATGATATGTTATGGTATTTTATGTTACCATTAAGTTTATGTTGTATTTTCTCTCTAACTCCCTGTTCCGTTCGCCTAATTAAATCAAGCTGAATTTCTTCCATGTTACCCTGTTTCTCAGTACTGGAACACTTAGCCTTCTCAGAACAGAGCAGAAAATGTCCTCACTGTGCACTAAGGATGGTGCACTAAAGAGAACACTGTGAAGCATTGCAAAAAAAAAAAAAAAATTTAAAAACTGGGGCACTTTCATCTTAATTTTGTCACATTTTTCTCATAAAATACACAGTAATGAATTTCAAGGAAAATACCAGAAATGTAATTAAAAGGCAATACAATTTAATATGCCATGCTGTGTCTGTGAACGCAGATAAATGCAATGTGATCTTATCAGCTGATTTCAACTTTACGTTCTATGAAAATAATTTTCTTTCTTTCTTTCTTTCTTTCTTTTCTTTCTCTCAAAAGTATAAGAACTTAGATTTCCTTCCGTCTTTTGTGGACAGGTTTCATTCAACATCTACAAAATCTATAGCACTCCAAGATAAGTTTAGTGGTCATATCAAAGCAGGGGCCATTTCCTGTGTTCCATTATTCCCTTTCAGTCAGGATTCAATATGGAGTACACTGGACTCATTTAGAATGGCCAATCCCAGCCACATGACTGTGAATGTGGGTGGCCTGATCATGGGGGAGGTTAACTTGCAGAAATCCCCTGTTGTGAGTACCATCCAAAGGATACAGAGAGAGCTTACAGCATTCTGTGCTAGAGAATAATTTAATAAAGATATGTTGTGAAAGAACTGCAACCAATGTTAGTGTGACATTAGAATGTAAAGCAATATATTAATGTATCACATTCTTCCAGTAGCCACATGGATCATCTAGGTGGAGTTTGGCAAACCTCAGACAGGCAGTAGTGTTCTGTTTGTATAGCTGTGGTTTCCTCCTTGGTGCATTCCCATGCACACCACCTTTCTACAGTGTTTTCCGAATGATGAATTCATGGACACTAATGTTAACTAGTGTGAGAAATGCCAGCAAAATCTATTGGATTATTATACTACTTATTCTTAATTTTCTATTATATTATGAATATTATATTCTTAGTTAAAAGCATCTCCTGCTCGCATCTCAGCATGTCTAACATACATTTCTTGTTGGATGACGGACCATCACCTTCAACTCAACCTGGCTAAGACAGAACTGCTTGTGGTTTCAACAAACCCATCACTTTATCAAAATTTCACCATCCAGTTAGACTCATCAACCATAACTCCTTCAAAAGCAACTAGAAACCTTGGAGTTGTGATTGATGATAAGCTGAATTTCTCAGACCACATTGCTAAAACTGCCCATTCCTGCAGATTTGCTTTATACAACATTAGGAAGATCAGGCCCTTTCTTTCAGAACATGCAACACAACTCCTTGTTCAAGCTTTTGTTCTATCCAGGCTGGACTATTGCAATGCTCTCTTGGCAGTTCTTCCAGCCACTTCTATCAAACCTCTACAATTAATCCAAAATGCCGCTGCAAGAGTAATCTTTAATGAGCCAAAAAGAACGCATGTCACACCTCTGTTCATCAATTTGCACTGACTACCAAACAGCCTTTGCCATCTTCAAGAAACGACTAAAAACACATCTGCTCCACCTTTACTTGACCCTCTAACTCTAGCACTTTCTACATTTATCTTTTATTATTATTATTTTTTATTATTATTTATATTTTTCTATTCTATTTTTTTCTATTCTATCTACTTGTTTTTCTTTGTGTGTGTGTGTGTGTGTTTATGTGTGTGTGTAATATATATATATACACCTTGCTACGTGTACTGCGTTAGGCTAACCAAGACTTGCCATTTGCACTTATATATTGTTGCGCTTTTGTTAGTTTTGACTGCTTTTATTGTCCTCATTTGTAAGTCGCTTTGGATAAAAGCGTCTGCTAAATGACTAAATGTAAATGTAAATTCTTATTGAGTTACTTCGATAAATGTATGAGAAGATTAGCAATGTAGCAATGGTTTGCAGATAAATTGCAGGTACTACGTGACCAGGAATGTATGGAACATACAATAAAAGCATATGCTTTAATGCTTTAATACATAGGGGAACCACTTTAAGTGCTACATAGCACCTATATCTTTAAATATGGTGCTATATAGTACCTTAACCCTAAAGAACCGCATAAGAACCATTACAGGTTCTTTATAGGTGCTATATAGCACTTAAATTGGTTCCCTTATGATTACGAGCCGAAGAACCACTTAGCAGTGCTATATAGCACCTCAACTACCACAAAGAACTGCTGAAGAACCAATTTTTTTTGTGTGTAAATTCTTCAGATCAAATATGTGCTTCTTTAAGTGGTCTTAAACACACAACTGAAAATACTAATAATTTTAGATGACAATACAGGCAAAAACAATTTGGGACGATTTATGTACAAAAGTGTACAATAATACCAATACTGAGTACAGTATGAACAGTAGCACAGGCAAAAAGACGATTTATGTACAAAAGTGTACAATAATACCAATACTGAGTACAGTATGAACAGTAGCAGTAGCAGTATAGCAGTAGAAAAAAATTTTTTTCTGACAAATGGCTGTGGAAAATAAGCATTAAAACAGCTGTATACCATTGTGAAAAAAGCATACTTTTTAAAAGACTTTTAGCATTTTATTTTTTATTAAATAGAGAGAATGCTTCTTTGACTCACTTAAGTAGGACTTGTTGTAAGTATATGTTTAAATGTAATTTAAATTATTTCTAATATATGGATACTTTAAAAACTTGTGACATTATTACAAGGTGCACTTTTTGAAAGTGTACTCAAGTGTGTTAAGAAACATATTCATAAAACTCCCTTTAAGTACATTTAAGCAACCTTTATTTAATAATAAAAATAGCAATAGTAAATCAAGTATAGTTAAAAAAAAATACTTTTAATATTTTCAGTACTCCACATGCACATTCTTTTTCAGAAGGGTATTTTTCGGTCTGATTTGCACACAGTGCTTTTCAAATCCAGTGCACAGCTAGAGAAGATGCTCCACTCATATTGCATAATCATAAATTAGCCAAACTAAACTAGCAGACAAAAAGAGTATTGCTTTCTCCCTAATGGAAGTGTGCTGACATTGGCT
>NW_015505466.1:889961-929262 GCF_001515645.1 Sinocyclocheilus grahami | reverse complement strand
ATAAGCTGAATTTCTCAGACCACATTGCTAAAACTGCCCGGTCCTGCAGATTTGCTTTATACAACATTAGGAAGATCAGGCCCTTTCTTTCAGAACATGCAACACAACTCCTTGTTCAAGCTTTTGTTCTATCCAGGCTGGACTATTGCAATGCTCTCTTGGCAGTTCTTCCAGCCACTTCTATCAAACCTCTACAATTAATCCAAAATGCCGCTGCAAGAGTAATCTTTAATGAGCCAAAAAGAACGCATGTCACACCTCTGTTCATCAATTTGCACTGGCTACCTGTAGCTGCTCGCATTAAATTAAAAACCACCACTGGCTCTGCACCCATTTACCTAAATTCATTACTTGAGAGTTATGTGCCCTCTAGAAGCTTGCGTTCTGCAAGTGAACGGCGTATTATTGTGCCATCTCAAAGAGGCACAAGATCACTTTCACTGACTTTTTCATTAACTGTTCCCTCCTGGTGGAATGACCCGCCCAACTCAATCCAAACAGCCTTTGCCATCTTCAAGAAACGACTAAAAACACATCTGCTCCACCTTTACTTGACCCTCTAACTCTAGCACTTTCTACATTTATCTTTTATTATTATTATTTTTTATTATTATTTATATTTTTCTATTCTATTTTTTTCTATTCTATCTACTTGTTTTTCTTTGTGTGTGTGTGTGTGTGTTTATGTGTGTGTGTAATATATATATATACACCTTGCTACGTGTACTGCGTTAGGCTAACCAAGACTTGCCATTTGCACTTATATATTGTTGCGCTTTTGTTAGTTTTGACTGCTTTTATTGTCCTCATTTGTAAGTCGCTTTGGATAAAAGCGTCTGCTAAATGACTAAATGTAAATGTAAATTCTTATTGAGTTACTTCGATAAATGTATGAGAAGATTAGCAATGGTTTTGAATGTTGCAGATAAATTGCAGGTACTACGTGACCAGGAATGTATGGAACATACAATAAAAGCATATGCTTTAATATTAGTAATCATAGGGGAACCACTTTAAGTGCTACATAGCACCTATATCTTTAAATATGGTGCTATATAGTACCTTAACCCTAAAGAACCGCATAAGAACCATTACAGGTTCTTTATAGGTGCTATATAGCACTTAAATTGGTTCCCTTATGATTACGAGCCGAAGAACCACTTAGCAGTGCTATATAGCACCTCAACTACCACAAAGAACTGCTGAAGAACCAATTTTTTTTGTGTGTAAATTCTTCAGATCAAATATGTGCTTCTTTAAGTGGTCTTAAACACACAACTGAAAATACTAATAATTTTAGATGACAATACAGGCAAAAACAATTTGGGACGATTTATGTACAAAAGTGTACAATAATACCAATACTGAGTACAGTATGAACAGTAGCAGTAGCAGTAGAAGTACATTAAAAAAATTTTTTCTGACAAATGGCTGTGGAAAATAAGCATTAAAACAGCTGTATACCATTGTGAAAAAAGCATACTTTTTAAAAGACTTTTAGCATTTTATTTTTTATTAAATAGAGAGAATGCTTCTTTGACTCACTTAAGTAGGACTTGTTGTAAGTATATGTTTAAATGTAATTTAAATTATTTCTAATATATGGATACTTTAAAAACTTGTGACATTATTACAAGGTGCACTTTTTGAAAGTGTACTCAAGTGTGTTAAGAAACATATTCATAAAACTCCCTTTAAGTACATTTAAGCAACCTTTATTTAATAATAAAAATAGCAATAGTAAATCAAGTATAGTTAAAAAAAAATACTTTTAATATTTTCAGTACTCCACATGCACATTCTTTTTCAGAAGGGTATTTTTCGGTCTGATTTGCACACAGTGCTTTTCAAATCCAGTGCACAGCTAGAGAAGATGCTCCACTCATATTGCATAATCATAAATTAGCCAAACTAAACTAGCAGACAAAAAGAGTATTGCTTTCTCCCTAATGGAAGTGTGCTGACATTGGCTGTGTTCCAGCCCATCAGCTGCAGGCTCTCAATTTGACATTACAAATCCCATTAGGTCGCCCAGAAGGCCATAGAGGCTGTTTATGACTTATTATAGAACAGTTTGTCCTGAAATGCTGCGATATAGAGATGAATTAGGCAATGGTAGATAGCAAGGAGTTACTGTAGTTCACAAAACTTGAGCAACAACATTCACTCACAATTTCTGCATTTTAGAGCTGAGCAGACAGACCTACAGGCAATATACAATTGCAGGTAATTACACCATTATCATCCAAACCACAGCTCTGAGCTTCAGGGTTGTAGCATAATGATTTGAATACTTTCTGTTTATTAGCATTATACCTGTTCTACTACCAGCTCACTTTTTTCATGATTTATGTACCTACAAAACATGTTCTTGCAAGTACTGTGGTGGATTGTTTTTATATATACCATATCACTGATAATTATGCTTTTTATGGTCCCCCAAGGTACTTGTAAACAATACCATGCAAGTTGTACCATATATGTCCATAGTGGTATACCTTAGTACTTTTATGTGTCTTTCATTTTCAATTTGTTTTACATTTTTTATTTTATAAAAAATTTATTTTATACAAGCAAGTTACCATAATTTACTGTCTTTCAATGTTCCAAAACCCAGTGGAGGAACGTGTGTTCCAGCCCATCAGCTGCAGGCTCTCAATTTGACATTACAAATCCCATTAGGTCGCCCAGAAGGCCATAGAGGCTGTTTATGACTTATTATAGAACAGTTTGTCCTGAAATGCTGCGATATAGAGATGAATTAGGCAATGGTAGATAGCAAGGAGTTACTGTAGTTCACAAAACTTGAGCAACAACATTCACTCACAATTTCTGCATTTTAGAGCTGAGCAGACAGACCTACAGGCAATATACAATTGCAGGTAATTACACCATTATCATCCAAACCACAGCTCTGAGCTTCAGGGTTGTAGCATAATGATTTGAATACTTTCTGTTTATTAGCATTATACCTGTTCTACTACCAGCTCACTTTTTTCATGATTTATGTACCTACAAAACATGTTCTTGCAAGTACTGTGGTGGATTGTTTTTATATATACCATATCACTGATAATTATGCTTTTTATGGTCCCCAAGGTACTTGTAAACAATACCATGCAAGTTGTACCATATATGTCCATAGTGGTATACCTTAGTACTTTTATGTGTCTTTCATTTTCAATTTGTTTTACATTTTTTATTTTATAAAAAAATTATTTTATACAAGCAAGTTACCATAATTTACTGTCTTTCAATGTTCCAAAACCCAGTGGAGGAACGTGGTTGAGAACCACTGTTATAAAAGAAGGAGAATGAGAATGAGGGTGAATAAAAGATGACAGATTTTTTTTTGTTAAACTATTCCTTTATTGCCTTTTAAAATTTGATATTTGTAATATCTCATAATCTAAAAAAAAACTCTTTTCATGGCCTTGAAACACTCTTGTATACTGAATGAGAACACTGAACTCCACTCAAATGTGTCTCAGTGCTTTAAAGCAAGTTCAGACATGTCTAAAAAAGAAAACCCTCATCAAGTTGCTAGCTGCAGTGCCTCTTTCTTTCTATTTTCACCTTTGTGTTTACCATCTGCATGTTAGCCCTGATGAATTTCTACAGAGGATGCATCATTTACAGTTTCGAAAGAAACTGAATCTCATTATTAAAATTTCATGCAGAAGAAATGTCCCATTCTTTCCAAACTAAAGAACACCTCCCCCAGTTCACCCATCTTTTTCTCGCAAGCTGAAAGCAAAGCAAATCAGTCCTGTCCGCAGACTGTTGCTTTTGGCTCTTGTGAGTTAGTGTAGTATTAAAATGTATTTTATTAATGCCTGTACATGACCACAGAGGGGTGTACCATAACATTCATTGTATGCACGTTTGACACTTAAATAATATACAGAACATACAGTGTATTTTTGATGGGATTTTGGATTGAGTGAACTGTTCCAAAGCCTAACCAATTTTGACTGGAGCTGTCAGCTGGTCTTTTGTTCTTGCTGTAGATTAGTTATGCTGAGGCTCCAAACCTGTGACCATCTCATAAAATTGAGGGGCCACCAAACCAGGAAACTCTGCAGCGATGGCTATTATCATGCTAATTAAATATGGATATCTAAGCAGAGGTCCTCACAGGCCACAAACTTCCACTCAAAGATGTAGATGGGAAGTAGGGCACAGACACAGCATGACGAAAGGCTGATACCTTAAAGGGTATGCGATTAAAAATTTTCCTTTCTCTTTGGAGTGTTACAAGCTCTTGGTGCATAAAGAAGATCTGTAAAGTTGTAAAGACTAAAGTCTCAAATCCAAAGAGATACTCTTTATAAATGTTAAGACTTGTCCACGCCCTCATAAAACGCTTCGTTTAAGCACGCCCCCACATGTAAACGTCACTGTGTGGGAAGATTTGCATAACATCTCCCAAATGTTCATGCAAAGAAAGAAGGTGTAACTTTTATTCTCGCTGTAGTATTGTTGTTGCCGCCGCCATGTTGTGGAGATGCTGTATGTTTCGTTGTGAAAGCGAAACTACTTTGTTTGGCCTTCCAAAAGAGGACGATATCCGCTTCGCCATGCCTAAAACTGATCCATGCTGGTCGCTGAGGAAATACATCAACTTCGCGCTGTGGATTGCCGGATCGGCTTTCTCCGTGGACGAAGCGGAGTCCAGTCCGGGGTCGTCACATGTGGTTGCCGCAAGCCCGCCGGCCGCTCCTTCGTCGAATCTGCCGGCCGCGCCATTCTCAAGTCCGCTGGCAATTCCTCACTCTAGCCCACCAGCCGTTCCTCACTCAAGCCCACAGTTTGTGACGCTGTGTGACGCATTTTATGGAGGACTGTTTCCTGAACCTGCAGAGTAGCCTACAACGGGTCTGTGCTCAAAGGCTTTTCTATAAAGTGGGGCAGTTCCAACTTTGCAAGGACAGTCTGGGGCTTCTGACTCACAGCCTGTAAGTAAATTTTTTATATTTAAAGAATTTGCCACTGATGTTTGAAACGCGAGTTTTAAGCAGTGTAGAGTAGCGCTTGTTGTTTGTCGTTTCTCCAATCACAAATGTAGACATGGTTTTATGTTTACGCGGCGCAATACGCAACACAATGTGTAAAAACACAGTTTAAGTCATTATAATCAGTAATTATGTCCCCACTGGACGCAACAAACGCCTCGTTTGTAATGGGTTTTATTGGTTTTGTCTCGGCGCTCTGGGAGACGGGATCACAGTATGTTAAGGGGCCTAACATTTCCGTCACATGCTTGAGGTATTCAGCCAACCACAATGCACTGGATAGCTGGCCAATCAGCATACACCTCGCTTTTCAGAACGATGAGCTTTGTAAAAATCGACGCGTTTCAGAAAGGCGGGGCATAAAGGAGCAACAATAATGTACATTATGTGGAAAGTAATGTGTTTTTTGAACCTTAAACCGCATAAATACATTGCAGTACACCAAATACACAACATAATGTTCTTTTTAGCAACGTCATATGACCCCTTTAAAGAAGTGAAAAAATGTTATAAAGAGATTATATATACACTGAATAAAATTATAAACGCAACACTTTTGTTTTTGCCCCCATTTTTCATGAGCTGAACTTCTATGTACACAAAAGGCCTATTTCTCTCAAATATTGTTCACAAATCTGTCTAAATCTGTGTTAGTGAGCACTTCTCCTTTGCCAAGATAATCCATCCACCTCACAGGTGTGGCATATCAAGATGCTGATTAGACAGCATGATTATTGCACAGGTGTGCCTTAGGCTGGCCACAATAAAAGGCCACTCTAAAATGTGCAGTTTTACTGTAGTCTTAGATCTTTGAGTTCAGCTCATGAAAAATGGGGGCAAAAACAAAAGTGTTGCGTTTATAATTTTATTTTTTCAGTGTGTGTATATATATATATATATAAATTAACATTTAGTATTTTCCTTAAAGAAGTGAAAAATGTAGTACAATTTTTACTTAACTTTAAGTTTTGTCCTTTTGATTGAATTAATTTTTTTCACAGTTTTTACTCAGTCATATTAGTATTTTCAGTGTTTTCCAGATCCCTCTGGAGAACGGTCTCTCGACATGGCGTCAGACTCTTTTTTTTGTTTTGGGGACTCTCTTCCTTCCTAAACCTACCTGAAATCTTATTGCACAATGGCAGTGAAGTTGCAACTCTCACTGACCAATGCCAGCCAAGACATTAATGCGCCGTCTTGGTGGCATAAGCTCAGAATCTTCCTCTTTCACGCAAATTCCTACTCAAGACAGCTGTGGCGAAGACGCAAGAAGAAGGATTTCCCTCTCGGCGTTCCAGCATGTCGAAAGCTTGCACGCTGTGTTCAGGGCCTGGACACCCACTAATTCTGTGTCCTGTGCCTGGGTCTCCCCCATGCGGAGGCAGCATTCGCCGGATCAGGCTGTCCGCACTTCGAGGAATTCTCAGTGAGGGTGCTTAGGGCCCGGAGGAACATCGCCCTCAGTGATTTCTCTTGGCAACGTCCCACTGCCACCAGCGAGCCACTGTGGGCGACTGCGCTGAAAGGAGCATTTCACCCCCCCTCCCCCCTGCTCTCTGGTGTTTTTTGTTTTTCATGTCAGGACGAGCTCGTCCGGATTCTCACCAGGGCCGTAAGCGATCTAGGCACCTTAGGGGAAGCGATCTCAGCGTTTCACACAAGGGCGTGCTCCAAGTTTTTCAGGCACAGCTCCTGAAATCCCTGGACGAGGGTGGAATGGATCCCGAGGCCTTTAACGATCTTCACATGGCGACGGATTTTGCACTAAAGGGCACGAAGAAGACAGCCCAGGCGATCGAACGAAGCATGGGCCACATGGAGTAGATCATTGTCTGCTTCCAACCGGCTATCGAAGCTCACACCAAAACTCTGTGGCAGAGGGCACCGAAGGCACGACACGGCTTCAAGAAAAGAAACTGCCCCGTGGGCACTCCTTCGTCAGAGCAAAAGCCTCATTCCTGATGGGAGGAGGAGTTCGCAGAGCGGCAGGCCCGCCGCAATACACTGCACGACCTACACTACCATACAGCACTCCCATTCATCCCGTGAGTTTTCTGAACGCATCCCCAGCTTACAGCGGCACTGCTCAGAATACAGCGGGCAAAGCGCTCAGTCCGTTGTGCCATTTTGCGAACGCAAAGCGGTCCATTCCAGGTATTTCAGATTGGGTGCGGAACCTTATAGAGACCGGCTACACACTTTAGTTTTGGCGCAGACCACCCCGGTTCAATGGAGTGGTTATGTCGACAGTACTGGCACACAACGAGTCGGAGCTGAGGCAAGAGGTTCTCAATCTCCTCATGAAACGCGCGATAGAAGTCATCCCGCCGAGTAAGCGAGAGAGAGTGGGTTCTACAGCCGCTACTTTGTCGTTCCAAAGAAAGGTGGCGGTCTCTGTCCGATCCTAGACCTGAGACCTATCAACCGTGCATTATACAAACGTGGCTTTCAAAATGACAACGCTGAAACAGATCCTCGCGCAGATTCGGCCCAAAGATTGGTTTATTTCAGGGGACCTGAAGGATGCATATGATATAAAGGACGCATATGGACCTCTGAGAGCGAGCGGAATACGCATCTTGAATTATTTGGTCGATTAGCTGGTTTTGGCCCATTCGGAGGATGTGCTCAACAGCCACAAACGTGTTCTGTTACTTCATCCTTTAGAGTTTAGGTCTCTGCGTGAACATACAAAAGAGCGCGTTATGCCCCAGCCAGTCAATCACGTATCTGGGGGTGCAATTGGACTCGGTCTCGATGAGGGCGCGTCTGGGTCAGGAGCGCATACGAGATTGAAGGTCTGCTCTGAATGCTTTCAGTTTGGGACGTCTCGTGGCACTGAAGGAATGTCAGAGGCTCTTGGGACGGATGGCAGCCGTGTCGGTGTGCCACCTCGGCCTGCTCTATATTCGCCCCCTCCAGATATGGCTGAAAACACAGGTACCAAGAAGGGCTTGGAAAACAGGCTGTGCCCGTGTTGTGGTCACTCGCAGATGCTTTAATGTGCTGAAACCATGGCGAAACCCCAACCTGTACCAACATGGCGCCCAGCTGGGTCTGGTCATGTGGTGGAAAGTGGTCACAACGGACGCTTCGACGACGGGCTGGGGAGCTCATTTTGACATGTACCGGCATCGGGCTACTGGACGGAGTTGGAGAAAAAGTGGCACATAACTTGCCTCAAACTGAGAGTGGTCTTTTCAGCTCTTCGGAGTTTCATCACACAAGTCCGGGAGCATCACGTGTTGATTCGCATGGACAACATGTCGGTGGTATCGTACATAAACCGCCAGGGTGGGGTACACTCGAGAGCCCTTTATGAACATGCAGCACGCCTTTTACTGTGAGCCGATTGGCATCTGCTCTCCATTCGGACAGCGCATGACTCGGGCTGCCTGAACAGCGGTGTGGATATGCTATCGAGGGATGGGATTCCTCACGGAGAATGGAGACTGAACCCTGGGACAGTGAGACTGATCTGAGAACGGTTCGGGAAGGCGGAGGTGGATTTATTCGCGACAGAGGAGAACACACATTGCCCTCTGTTCTTCTCTCTGTCACGCTCACCCCTGGGCTGGGATGCACTCACGATGCCGTGGCCGAAGGCCCGCCTGTATGCATTTCCCCCGTTGAAGATTTTGTCCAGCATCTGTGAGAGGAAAGAGCATCGGTGTTATTAATAGCTCAGTATTGGCCGGACAGGCCTTGGTTTCCCGATCTGCTGGAGATATTAACGGCTACCCCGTGGCTGATTCTGCTGAGATGGGACCTCCTATCTCAGGTGGGCGGCTCGATATGGCACCCCAACTTCTCGAATGGTGGAAACTTCATGTGTGGATGGTGTGCGGGAACCGGTAAACTCAAACTCATTGTCTCGCTGCGTGATGGACACGATTACGGAGGCGCGAGCCCCTTCTATGAGACGCCTGTATGCTCTTTAATGGGCAGTGTTTGTGAAATGGTGTGAATCGAATGGTCGTGACCTGGAGTGCTGACCCATGTCTGACATTCTGGATTTTTTGCAACAGCGGCTGGACAGCGGCAGTATGCCTTCCACTCTTAAGGTTTATGTTGCAGCTATCTCAGCCTCTCACGCTGATATCAATGGGCGATCGGTTGGTAAACACAATTTGGTGCTCAGGTTTTTGAGAGGTGCAAGATGGCTGAGAACCTCTCGCCCTCCCACAGTGCCATCCTGGGATCTGGCTCTGGTGCTGGTGCTAGTATGCCTTCCACTCTTAAGGTTTATGTTGCAGCTATCTCAGCATTTCATGCCACTATCAACGGGTGCTCGGTGGACAGATACGATCTGGTGATCATATTTTTGAGAGAGAGCTATCGCTGAAAACCGCACTGTTGCTCGCCCTTGCTTCGGTCAAGCATGTCGGGGATTTACTAGCATTCGCTGTAAATGTTGACTGCAATGCAGTTTGGGCCAGGTGATTGTAACATTATGCTCAAGCCAAGATTGGGCTATGTGCCTAAATCACTCTCGACACCGTTCAGAGCGCAAGTGGTGACGCTTTTTGCTTTCACTCCAGAGTCAGCGACCTCATCGGGTGCCGCCCATCATCAGGTGCTATGTCCGGTGCGGGCTCTGTGAATTTATGTCGACTGCACGGCTCAGTTTCGGCAATCTGAGCAGCTGTTTGTGTACTTTGGAGGCAGCACCAAGGGGCAGACGGTCTCCAAACAACGACTATCACATTGGGTGGTAGATGCGATTGCCTTGGCCTATTCTAGCCGGGGTATGGAATGTCCTATTGGTGTCAGAGCCCATTTGACGAGGACAATTGCCTCCTCGTGGGCGTGGAACAAGGGTGTATAACACCTGTATGGTCTTCGCAGAATACTTTCGCCATATTTGCACAATTTGTACGTGTGGTCCTTAGCCTCACATGTCCTGTCAGTGAGTACGACCCATTATTCTACCTGCAACTGCTAGCCGCTGACTATGTGGGTGGTTTTGACTAGGTCGTATAGGTAGAAATCGGGGGCAGGGCCATCGCCGTACCCAGACTGCGGTGCTCCCCTTCATACCAGCGGCACGAGCCTTGTGATAATCAGTGTTATCGTGTCTGCACTGTCACGCTGTGTTACGGCATAGGATGGGAGGGACACAAGCTGGTGGTTCGTCTCTGTCCTCGCTATGTGCACTGGCTCACCTATGACTTTGTGTGGTTGGTACTGGCACCGGCTGCGGCCCCTTGCTAAGTGTGTGTACTATTATTATTGTGCCCGGCCTCATTGCTCACATGCTACGTTGCAATGTTATATTACATACTTATATATACATGCATTTTGAGCCGTAGTTCACTGACAAGCTACGCAATATCGCGTTCATAATCGAAGGCGATTCATCTGCAATTATGAACCCGATATTGTGTAGCTTGTCAGTGATCTACGGCTCTGTGTATTAAATGCCGCTCCATCTGAAAGCATGTGATGGAGATTCACTACTAATCACAGAACCGGCTTTACTGACGAGATGCGCATGACAATCACATGCAATTTATCGTGCAGCCATAGTCGTAGACTTTTTAAAGGCGACGCACAGCGTCTTTCTCAACAAGAAGACCTGCTTCAGGACATGGATTCTGAATAACCCGATTGGATCCCTGAGCGGGAATCTACATCCAATCTCCTTGGAGCATGTCTTAAGGTCATCTATGATTGGTTGGGGATTATTCTATGTGCTTTGCAAGAACTGTTCATGTTTGTTCCGCCGAGGCTGAGCTTTTTTTGTTCTATACATTCCCCAAAAGCGTCAGCTTCTGACGCCATGTCAAGAGACCGTTCTCGAGAGGGAACGTCTCCGGTTACTGTCGTAACCTCGGTTCCCTGAGAGACGGGAACGAGACATGGCGTGGGCTGCCGTGTTCACTGCTCAGGTCTGCTGTGCTGTTGATTCAGTTAGAAGATTCTGAGCTTATGCCGCCAAGACGACACATTATATAGCAGCGGGGCTCCACCCCTATTTGCCGTCTTGGCTGGCATTGGCCAGTGAGAGTTGCAACTTCACTGCCGTTGTGCAATAAGATTTCAGGTAGATTTAGGAAGGAAGGGAGTCCCCAAAAGCGTCAGCTTCTGACACCATGTCTCGTTCCCATCTCTCAGGGAACTGAGGTAATGACAGTAACCGGAGACATTTTCCTTTATTTATATTTTACTTTGTTTTATCATAGTTTTGGTATTGCAGGACTGCCAAACAAAACTAAAATTGTAGAATTACAAAATCTAAAATAAATTATTTAAATCCTCTAATTTCTTAGCATATATATATTAGTGCTGTCAAACTATTAATCACGATTAAGCCAAAATATATATTTTTTTTACATAATATATGTGTACACTGTGTATATTTATTATGTATATATAAATACAAACATATGCATGTAAATATTTAAGAAAAATATGTTATGTTTATATATGAAATATATTTATATATAATATAAAATATAAGAATATAAATATATAAATGTATATACATGTAAATATTTTCAAAATATATACTGTATGTGTCACACCTCAATGACCTGTTTTGTTGTTTTTCCTTCCCCATGTGCTCTGTGTGACCTAGTTTTCCCTCATGTATGATTATTGTCATTTGGTTCAGGTGTGTGTCATTAATTACCCTCATCAGCCCTCCTATTTAAGTTGTGTTCAGTTCACTGTTTGTTGTCTGGTCTACTTAGTCCCTACGTGTGCATCCTGCCTGTTCGTCCTGTGTTTGCCCTAGTGTGGATTATTAAAGACTATTTGCTAGTGATGGTGAAGTGAAGCGGTCTGAACCAGTGAAGCTTTCATCAAAATTGTATTGGAAAAAGTTTTATTACTCTAAGCTTTTTAAAACGGTTTATGCTGTGGCCATCTAGTGGACATAAAAATAAATAACACCTTCCAAAGTGTTATGTTCCATTTCAGCCAGTGGTTTCACATCTGGTTCAACAACTGATTTTTTGTTTTATTATATTTTATATAAATAATGTTTATTGTCAAAGTCATTCATTTGTGTCGGTGTACTGGCACTAAAATAAGTGGTCTGAACCAGTGAAGCTTTCATCAAAATTGTATTGGAAAAAGTTTTATTACTCTAAGCTTTTTAAAACGGTTTATGCTGTGGCCATCTAGTGGACATAAAAATAAATAACACCTTCCAAAGTGTTATGTTCCATTTCAGCCAGTGGTTTCACATCTGGTTCAACAACTGATTTTTTGTTTTATTATATTTTATATAAATAATGTTTATTGTCAAAGTCATTCATAAATTAAATCTATGATCAGTTTATTTTAACTCAGTCCTTAGACTGATATTTCATGTCCAAAGTTCATTTTTGAGCTCAATATATAAATTACGATAAAAAAACAATAAAAAAACAATGCTAACACATTATAATGTAAAATAATGTAAAGGAAACGGTGCTGAGGTTTGCTTCGTTTGAACCAGATACTGAAGCAGTCACGTGGTTTTCAGGAGAATGAAGCTTCGGACGTCATAGATCACGTGCTTTTCTCAAAATGAATCAAGCTCCGATACAGTGCTTCAGTGTGAAATGTGTTGTTTTTTTTATACAAGCTTCGAAGCTTTGGTGTTGAACGTAACATCACTACTATTTGCATTCATTTTCATCTTCGTCGTGCGTTTATCTCACCATAGCTGTGACAGAAGACCGGACCGAAAGTGAAAGTACGCGGTGTGTTTCCCCGTGTTTTGTTTTTTTCATTTGGAAAGTTTTTCTTTTGAGTTTTTATGTTCGACCCAGAGCTCAGCCAGCTATCACCCCACTTCGTGGAGTGTCAGCTCGAGCCCACCGCTGACGGAGAGCCAGGGCCCGCTGCTCCCAACGAGCCATCGCCTAATGGAGCAACAGAGCTGAGGATCGCCCCGGAGCCAGAGCCTTTGACATCAGACCAGGTGCGTGAGCCAGCTACATCGCATGCAATGGTGGATGTTACAGTGGAGCGTGAGGGTGCAGAGGAAAGCCCCACCCACTGCACCGCCACTGAGGGTGAGCTATTGCTAGGTTTAGAGGACATTTTGGATTTATATGTGGATATGCCTTGTCTTCTCCCGCCATCATCATCTGTCTGTCCCATCATGACCACGGAGGTCGTGATGGAATCATCTGTCTGTCCTATAACGACCACGGAGGTCGTATTTGAATTGCCTGTCTGCCTTGAACTGTCCTTCTGTCTGGAAATATGTCGGCCCTGAACTATCTGCCTGTATTATAAGGACCACGGAGGTCGTTCCCCGGTCCCTGGTGCTCACAGTGCTGGAAGTGGCCTTGTGGTGTGTGTGGGCAGCACACACCATTTCCAACCCCCCGATCATCCTGAACTACCAGCCAGCCTTTCTCTCCCACCACCTCTGCACCAGTCCTCACCATCGCCACCACTGTCTCCTGTCAGCCCCTCTGCTCACCCTCAGTCCACCGTCTGTTCGGTGGGATCGCCGCGGGTCTGCCAGTCTCTATCGGCGTCATGGCTGGAGGATCCCTTGTCTCCACCTCCACCTCGGCCCGTTGACCCAGTGGCTCCACCATGGCTCCTACCTCCCTCCTCTCCACCTTTGTCAGTCCACCAGCTCCGCTGGGCTCCCTTGTCCCTCCGGCTCCGCCTTGGTCTGTCGTCGACCATCCACCGCCTCGGGACTCCACTCCTCTGGCTGCATCTCTTCCCTCCGTCCCTCCAGCTTTGTCAGGCTCCTCCTTCCCTCTGGCTCCACCTTGGTCTTCTGTTGCTCTGGCTCCACCGAGGCCTTTCGGATCCCCACCTCCGCCTCGGTCACCGGAGCCATCTGCTCCGCCTTGGCCCTCCGGATCCTCCCCCATCACCCTGGCTCATCGGCTCTCCATCTCCGCCTCTGCAAAGCTTCACCGTGGGTTGTCATCGTGGCTGTGGCCTGGGTCCCTCCTGGCTCCTCCTGCTCCCGCCTGTCTCCTCCCTGGCTGCTCCCTCCTTCTGGTCCGCCCTGGCTCCTCCTGTCTTCTCCCTGGATCCTCCCTCCATCATCACCACCCTGGACTCTGTTGGTTGTCATCCTCCCGGTCATCCGGCCACCTTCTGAACCTCCTACTGCCTGCCTTCCTGCCAGCCCTTTGCCATCCCCTGTCACCATCCCATATCCACTCCTTTGTCCTCCTCCTAAGTCCCCCTCCGTCCCCCCCTTTGTTGTTCCTGTGGTGCGAGGTCACACCTTCCTGGAGGGGGGCGAACTGTCACACCTCAAGGACCTGTTTTGTTGTGTTTCCTTCCCCATGTGCTCTGTGTGACCTAGTTTTCCCTCATGTCTGATTATTGTCATTTGGTTCAGGTATGTGTCATTAAAGGGGTCATATGATGCTGCTAAAAAGAACATTATTTTGTGTATTTGGTGTAATGAAATGTGTTTATGCAGTTTAAGGTTAAAAAAACACATTATTTTCCACATACTGTACATTATTGTTTGTCCTCTATGTCCTGCCTTTCTGAAACGTGTCGATTTTTACAAAGCTCATCTGTCCGAAAAGCGAGGTGTACGCTGATTGGCCAGCTATCCAGTGTGTTGTGATTGGCCGAATACCTCAAGACTGTGACGGAAATGTTACGCCCCTTACCGTACTGTGATGCCCTGTGTCCCGGACCCAAGACAAAAACAATAAAACCCATTACAAACTAGGCATTTGTTGCATCCAGTGCGGACATAATTACTGATTATAATGACTTATACTGTCTTTTTACGCGTTGCGTTGTGTATCGCGCTGCGTAAACATAAAAGCATGTCTGGAGAAACGACAAACAACAAGTGCTATTCTACACTGCTCAAAACTCGCGTTTGAATCGTCAGTGGCAAATTCTTAAAATATAAAAAACGTACTTGCAGTCTGTGAGTCAGAACAGCCGGCATTGTAGTCTACTCTACCTGGATCAGGAAACAGTCCTCCATAAAATGCGCTGGACACATCTAAATATTTGGGTTAAACTGTTCTGGAACAGTGTTGTAAATACAACTTAACCACTGATTTCTAGTCGTGTCCTCTTTTGGAAGGCCAAACAAAGTAGTTTCGCTTTCACAACGAAACAGCGTCACACACCGCGGACTTGAGTGAGCGGAGGCCGGAGGCCTAGAGTGAGCCGAGGAGGGCGGGCTTGAGAACGGCGCGGCCGGCGGATTCGACGAAGGAGCGTCCGGCGGGCTTGCGGCAACCACATGTGACGACCCCGGGCTGGACTCCGCCTTGGTCCACGGTGAAAGCCGATCCGGCGATCCACAGCGCAAAGTTGATGTATTTCCTCAGCGACCAGCACGAATCAGCTCTAGGCATGATCGTCCTCTTTTGGAAGGCCAAACAAAGTAGTTTCGCTTTCACAATTAAACACACAGCGCCTTCACGACATAGCGGCAGCGGCAACAACAATACTATAGCGAGAATAAAAGTCACGCCTTCTTTCTTTGCGTGAACATTTGGGCGGCGTTATGCAAATCTTCCCACATCGTGACGTAGACAGGTGGGGCGTGTTAGAACGAGCCGTTTTAGGTAGGCGTGGTTTACTCTTAACTTTTATAAAGAATATCTCTTTGGATTTGAAACTTTAGTCTTTGCAACTTTACAGATCTTTATGCACCAAGAGCTTGTAACACTCCAAAGAGAAAGGAAAAATTGAATCATCAAGCCCACCTATCATCCCACCTATTTAAGTTGTGTTCAGTTCACTGTTTGTCATCCGGTCTACTTAGTCCCTATGTGTGCATCCTGCCTGTCCGTCCTGTGTCTGCCCTGTTGTGGATTATTAAAGACTATTTGCATTCATCATCTTTGACGTGCGTTTATCTCACTGTAGCATGACAGAATGTGTGTATTTATATATACATAATAAATATACACAGTACACATACATTATTATGTAAACAAACTTTTATTTGGGATGTGATTAATTGCGATTAATCATTTGACAGCACTAATATACAGTATATATATATATATATATATATATATATATATACAGTAGGGACAACTTTGATGAAAGGTTTTGATCCACTTCAAATGTTAACTAATGTATACACATGCATACAGTAGTGGGATTTTCATGTTTAATATAGGTGGTTTGTAAAGATTTTATAATTTAATTTTCATTAAAACACATACATCTCAAATTATGTGGCTTGTTGAAGAAAGGTCTACTATTACTCTTTTAAGCAATCAAATTTGCATTTCTGTCTGATGGATGATGAAATGCCAAAAAATAATCCCAAAGTTTTGCAGAATATTATAGAGACTTGATTGGGTTGGGCTGTTTTGATTTGGGCCACATGCAACCTCCTATATGCAAAGAACATCTTAACTTGAACAACCTGAACTGAAATTGAGCAGCTACTGCAATGCAATGATTGCAATTTCAGCTGTACAGTAAGTACATGTGTTAATTTATGACACTGGTTTTGGGTTTTAGGACAACTTTGATGAAAGGTTTTGATCCACTTCAAATGTTAACTAATGTATACACATGCATACAGTAGTGGGATTTTCATGTTTAATATAGGTGGTTTGTAAAGATTTTATAATTTAATTTTCATTCAAACACATACATCTCAAATTATGTGGCTTGTTGAAGAAAGGTCTACTATTACTCTTTTAAGCAATCAAATTTGCATTTCTGTCTGATGGATGATGAAATGCCAAAAAATAATCCCAAAGTTTTGCAGAATATTATAGAGACTTGATTGGGTTGAGCTGTTTTGATTTGGGCCACATGCAACCTCCTATATGCAAAGAACATCTTAACTTGAACAACCTGAACTGAAATTGAGCAGCTACTGCAATGCAATGATTGCAATTTCAGCTGTACAGTAAGTACATGTGTTAATTTATGACACATTCCTAGAAGTTGCAAGGCATAGCATGTCTTCTGCTCTCATTAGTTCTGAGAAATGAGAGCAAAGTTCTATGTCTGCCCTCAAGCATAGTACAAACCATTTGCACATTTGTTTTTCTTTCTTGGTTTAACTAAACACTGCAGGTAGGCAACAAAAGGTCCCTCTACACCCCCTCAGTGAATGTCTAATCTACCTTTTAAAAAATTCACTTTACACAAACTGGGCCCCCTAAACCATTTATCGGACCCATTTACTCCTTATTCCATCGCTGCAGTGACGGCTCTTTTGAATCTGTCCTTTCATTTAGCCTCCCATTCACTGATTCTCCCACTTTTGTGAGTAAGCTGAGAAATCTCACATAGTCTATCCCATAATATCCACTGACATAAGAGGAACCTGTGAAATGCATCACCTTTTCACCATGCATCACCCATAAGCAACACTTATTTAAACAAACCTGGATAAGAGCTCTCTTTCTTGCTATGCATCTCTATCTATTTCGTTCTTTCTACCCATCAACCACTGCTTTACTGAACATTATACATGCATGTAAGTCCCATAATTCATGCATGTCAGCGCTCCCCCACACAGACGTTAAAAGAACCATCCTTCTTGCAAGACAACACCTTGGTTGTCAAATTAATATAGTGAAGAATACATCATATGTTGACATTTATATGGGCAAATATGTCAAACAGGGCACTGAAGACATTGAACTTATCTTCAATAACATTACTGGCGGCTAAATTCACAGCACAGTATGGAGAATATTTAATCCCATAAAGCCTTTGGCTGTTTTTCTATGACTCCAGACACTTTTATGTATTTACGTACAGGGCAATATTTTATTATTTTAATTTTGTTCCGGATCCAGGCTTTCACTATGAACTATGAAAACCCATTATTATTAATTACATTTTAAAAACTCTGCTAAACAAAGAGTAACAGCAAATAGATAGGTGGAACATTTTTTAAACATTTGGTCTACATGCCATAGGTCTGAATGTACTTCCCAGCACCACATATGGGATTGCTTCATTGCACATTTGATTATTTGACTGCATTTGCAATATATTAAGACATAAAAACAGCATGTAACATTCATTAACAGAATATGTTTCTACTTTTACTTAGTTGCACCCTAGCACTGATCAGCCCTGAATACACAGCACTATTTACAACAGCATTTCCCTCTTTCAAGCTGCCAATTAAATGACACTGTCTAGTCCCATTGCTCTTTAGTGTGCAGTGTGAACATTATACTTTAAACCAAATATCACTAATGATTTGCACTAAAAACCTTTAAAAGCAGGAAAGTACAGTGTTTTGAAAAAGGCCCAGATCAACCGACTGTGAGACGCCATGCTTAAAAAGACTTGAGGCGACAGTCTGGTGGGAACTATGGCTGATGGATCTTCTGTCTGTTCTGCTACCCAACAGTTTCCTTTGAAAAGAGAATTAGCATGCTTGATTGATGTAGATAGCCATGCCGTGATTTAAATAACTGCAAGTCCTAAACTCTTCCTAATGCTGCATGGGGAAATGCTGGAAAGAGTAGCTTAAAACACTTTCAGTTTTTTCTTTAGTTCTGAATGTCACAGTGTTTTTGTGCATTTGTGTTTTTGATAGATAGATGCATGTATGTAAGTATGCATAAACTGGGCAAAAAAAGAAAGGGCCCTGTGTTTTACTGATACTGTATTTTAAAGATAAGGTGGCAGGCAATTAAGGTCACAGTTACAATAACTTAGAACAGTAAAAATACTTTTCTAGTGACTCTGAAAAACACCAGATGAAAGATGCACAGTGTTCCTGCTCAAATGCGTGAACATGCCAAAATCCTGCTGCAGGGAGGCATGAGGACTACAGATGTAGCCAGAGCAATAAACTACAATGTCCTTATAAGATGCCTAAAACAGCACTACAGGAAAACAGGAAGGACAGTTGATCATCCTTGAAGATATTACACGTAAACATTTCTCATCAAATGTTTGCCTAAAGACCTATTATGATCAGTTGCTCAGGTTTACTTTCCAAATCCATTGTATGTCAGAATTTGTTTTATGTTTCTCTTAAGGAATTCTAGGAGACAAAGTCTCATGTTATCCTGTGGTATTAAAGAGCAAATTTTGAGCAATAAAACTCTATTCTTGGCAATATTCCTGTTAGAGAAGAGAGAAAAAATATTTAAGATAAAGGCTAAAACTAAACCCCTATAGAATTGCTCTAAGCCACGATTTATGCTGTCCTCTGTTTCACCTTTCTCTTTTTTTCTTTTAATCACACTTCGTTTGACCTTTGACTTCATCTGTAATTTTAAAAGCACAATTTTACTAACATGCACAGATCAAATGAATCACAAACCCATCTTTATGCATTGTTCTACATGGCATAAACTGGTGCAAGAACTCAATAAGGAACAGCAAATGCTGCACGTACTATATGAAAATGTAAAAACAAAAATGTTCAACAAATTTAAATTACAGAGAATAAATAAAATAGTTTATTTTAATTTGTTATTCTAAAATCAAGTATACAGATTTAAACCGACAACATGCAGTAAATTAGTCATTATACAAAAAATAAAAAAAAATAAAGGAAAATATATTTTCTATAACTTTTCTATATTGCTTCTGGTCTCGGTAATGACAGAACAGCTCTTCAAATAAACAGTGGGCCTATTCTAGGCTTGAACATAAAAGTCCTTGAATGTCACAGATATTGCTCCAAGAACAGACTCCAAGAACATTTATCTTATTCATTCATAGAAGACCATTATTTATACTTCATAAAGGACTGAGAGGCCAAAATTTTAGTTTGAGTTCATACTCTTAGACCATCAAATGAAACTATTGGTTCAATAAATGTGGGGAATTCTGATATTTAAATGCTAAAACATCAGTATAGGGCATTAGAGATTTATAATTATCAAGGTGGAAGAAATGAACACACACAAACCGTGAACACACACCCGGAGCAGTGGGCAGCCATTTATGCTGCAGCCTTGCTCAAGGACATCTCAGTCGTGGTATTGAAGGTGGGAGAGAGCGCTGTACATTCACTCCCCCCACCTACAATCCCTGCCGGTACAAGACTCAAACCCGCAACCTTTGGGTTACAAGTCCGACTCTCTAACCATTAGGCCACGACTTCCCCTGTGTAGCTCTGCTGTACAAAAATACAAGTCACTCGCAAAAAGTTCCCCTCCACGGAAATCTTTAGTAAAAGGCGAAAGATTTGTGCGATAATGAAGAGAAACTCGAGCTGTCGAATGTCAGCTGCTGAAATGTGGCAATACAAGAGATTATAAAGTCAAAGACATGAAATACGTGTTTCCAAGAGGTAGTCACAACATTTTTAAACCTCAGTTATAATGCCTGTTCATTCTTTAATGACATAGTAGCCTTATTGAGCTGAATGTGTGGGTACATAATGTACTTTACAGTGTACCAAGCAAATCTGGCTATATGTGGGTATATGTGTACTTAATCAAATCAAAACCACCTGAAGCTAATACATGTACTATTTACTTTTCTAATACTAGTACATAAAAATATGGAAAGACCTAAAAAAAAAAAAACCCTTGTTTTGAATATTCTTCCTGTACTGTTCTCGTCTTTGGCTCATCAAAGCCAACTCCTGAAGGTTTCGTTTGGTTTCAGTGGAAAATAGATTCAACTTTGTTACACGCACATTCAGGCAGGATTTACAGAAGAATCATAAGCATTATGTATAAACTTGTGTGGGTTTATACATGTTGTTTCCCACAGTCACTTAATGCTACTATGGCATTTGTTTTTATTCTTTTTCGCATCATGAGAAATGTAAATTCATCAATTTAAACCTGTCAGATGTGTCCAAACTTTGGTCACGTAAAAGGATTGAAATATAAGAATTTGAATTTAACATTTTTGGCCACCATGTTTCCCATACTTCCATTTGGCAGTAAATCATTTTTTTGTTATAAAGAATGATTTTGATAAATTATCACTGTAAGACAAAAAGGATAATGTCCCGTAGACAATAACCAGTACAACCTATTCCGTTAAGATTATGGAAATTTCCTTCAATTCTAAAACACAACATAATGCAGTGTGTAATTCAAAATATGGATAAAACTCCTGTGAAAAAAATCAGTAATTCATTTTATTTTATATTAACATGGTACACAGATTTCTGAGGCCTTTTCTTAGAGTGTAGTCAATTTTGGTTAAACGTTACCATTTCAAAACCAAAAGTTCTCTGTAGCTACTTGTCTCAGTTTAATATTGAGTCCATGTTCGTTTCCACTTTCTCCCTCTTTGCTCTGTAATGTCGAACCCATCACAACCCTTCTGGCCTCTTACTCTGCAGGCAGACAGTGCAAAAAATGCAACCAAAGGAATAGTAGCAATGAAGTGAAGGTTATGCACACACAAGGATTTTGTGCAGGGAATGGATACAGGAATATATAGGCAAGGGAAGGACAAAAGGATTAGTGAAGGGGTTGGGGGCTGAGTAAGACCCGGAGAATAGAGCAGCAGTTTCACAAGCACACTGAAGTGATCTGGTTGATCCGTGAAAGGAAGGGTTGACCCAGTTTAACTCTGGTGTGGTTATGGGTGATGGGCACAGAATAGTGAATTCTCCAGTAGACAAGGCAGTCTTGCTCTAGGCATCATTCTCAGTTCCAACAGCTATGCCTTAAAAAAGGATGCTGAGATTACTTAAAATATTCTGGTCACATGGAAGAACTTGAGATTCATGGACAAGACAGTTCAAATTATACTGTGAGGTCATATATTATGATGTATGCTGCATATGAGCTGCATACTGCAAGTACTTTCAAACTGAGATGCCTTTGCATCTTGCATTTGAATTAAAACTCTAAGTGGCTAAAACAGTGCTGACGTAAAACCTTGTGAGTGACCTCCAAATGACAAATTTTTCTTGTAAAAATATCAATTGCAGTTCACGGAAATGGTCAAGACAGAAACCAATATGATTTTTTCCCCCCGCAAATTAAAGTGACTAGAATTTTGAGCTGAAAGCATTATATTATTCAGGTTATTGCACTTAATGGTGAACATTCAATGTCTGCTAGATGTGGCTTAACGGATTACAAACAGTACTGTACGTCATGGTCCACATGAACTGACAAGCTCCATTGTTTCAATCTTTTGACATGCAAATATTGAACTGTGCTTTGAAATGAGGAACCCCTTTTCAAAAAAGTCCCTTAATATACTGTTCCAGAGGAATTTTATTGATCAGCATTTTTGCTTTTTTTCAGTAAAGCTTACCATCTTTAAAACAAGATAAGCAATAAGCAGAATTTTGTTGAATATAGTTTGAATTAATTGTACTTTTCTTACTCCACTGAGGATAGGGAGGCATACTGTACAGTTACTAGGGAAGTCCTTAGGTGATTACTTAGAAAAGATAAGTCAAAAGAGTGCACCCTCAAATCAAGTCAAATCAAGTCACTTTTATTTATATAGTGCTTTATACAGTACAGATTGTCGAAGCAGCTTTACAGTGTTAAACAGGAAAACAGTGTGTCAATAATGCAAGAGGACAATACCAAACAGTCATTTGTTCAGTTAAAGTCAGTTCATTGTTGATTCATTGATGTCATCATCCAGCTCAGTTAAGTTCAAATAATATCTGCGCAATCAAGTCAACAATATTGTCAGAAATTCAGTGTTCCGCAACTAAGCAAGCCAAAGGCAACAGTGGCAAGGAACCAAAACTCCATCGGTGACAGAAAAGGAGAAAAAAACCTTGGGAGAAACCAGGCTCAGTCAGGGGGCCAGTTCTCTGCTGGCCAGACGAAACCAGCATGTGATTTAATTCCAGACTGCAACACAAGTCAGATTGAGCAGAGAACTCTGATTCTCATGGTTTTGTCCAATGACCGTCTAGTTGACGAGGTCTTCACAGCAGATCTGTCTCTGGGGCTTATCTAGTGGTAGTGGTCTCCACTGACATTCAGGGCTGTAGAGGTTGTCTCTAGCTGCTGATCCACCATCTGATCTGGATACAGACTTCCGGTTGACCTAATTAATGCAGCCTAAAAAACTTTAAAGGATTTCTAATAATAGAAATGTGTTAGTGTGTAATGTATAAGACATGTTAAAGAGATGGTTCTTTAATCTAGATTTAAAGTGACAGTGTGTCTGCCTCCCGAACAATGCTAGGTAGATTGCTCCAGAATTTGGGTGCTAAACAGGAAAAGGATCTGCAACAGTTGATTTTGATATTCTAGGTATTATTAAATGGCCAGAGTTTTGAGATCGCAGGGGACATGAAGGACTATAATGTGATAAGAGCTCGCTCAAGTACTAATCACTAATAGTGATGGTTGATTTAAGCAACCAAAAATTGGGAAGATTTAACTTCCCCAGCTTAAAGCCAGCATGATAACTCACTTTGTAATTATAGGCAACTGCAGAGCCATCCACTGTGTTCATTATGTCACCAAGGCAACAAGGAATCAAATGGTTTCTGATGGGAGGTGGTAAATATAGTTCCCAATGCTTACTGGAATTATGAGTGTATCATCACGACTGAGATCCCTCCATGAGTTACTTATGACTGTGAAGAGGCTGGATAAAAGCACCATACCACATGAAACCAGACTCCTATTCACACAGTTCATGACTCACCCACTCCAAAGGCTTATAATAATGCCCCACTTCATTTCATTGAAGTATTCACTGCCATTGCTTCTTTTTCAGTTTGAACTTGTTTTTGTGAATGTAATATAGTTGTTATCATGCGTTTTAATTATATTTTAGAATGAAAAGTTTACAGTCACATTTCAGAATTTTTCCGTTATATTACATTCAAAGACTAGTTCACCTAAACAACATGCATGTGAGTCAATAATGGAATTTATTTAAATGAAATTTTAATTTTTGTTTTTGAATAAATCCTTTTTCTTTACTCCTGGCATAAAGATCCGTTTCTGATAATTTGATCACAAGTGGTCAGGCTAGACACGCCACTATTTTCACCTAGTAATGTGCCTCAAATGTGTCTCATCTGACCACTTGTGATTGGATTTCTTAAAGTTGATAAATGTTGATAAAAGCACAAAAATAAATAAAAGTAATAGAAATAAAATAAAGAGAATAGAAAACAGTTTCTCTGCAACATGGATTTTCATCTATGTACAAAAGTTATTTCAGTGGAATACCTGTATTAACTTAAACTTCAGGTGTGCTTCACATGATCATTGCATGTTTATTTGAATCCTTAACCTTAAGTATAGCTATGATAGTAAAAAGAATGACTTAAGGACGTTAAGATAGCATCTGATAATATGGATGCGCATATGTTTACATCAGCTCTGCAATTCAACACTCCAGTGTATTCATGCTTTTATTAATGTCTGACCTTGATTAAAGGAATTAATCTGAAAAGGTTTCTATGTTAAAGAAGGTGGAGTCCCAGAGCACCTATTGCATAAACATCTTGGACCACCAATGGCAGTTTGAAAGTGTTTAACAGCCAGCACAAATTTGTCTGGAAAATTCATGCTAGTCATCTGTTTTGAACCACTGAAATAAACTCCAACTCAACATAACTTTGACAAGATTTTGTTTGAAATGATGTCACACACGTTCAATCTTTCATGTATTTTTCGGTATCAGCACTAATGCACAATGTGTACAAGATGTCTGACATACTATTAAAAGACTATGATTGTAATATCCTTTCTCAAGTTAAATGTGTACAAAGGTCAAACCTGTCTGTGGTTTCCTTAATGTTCTAAACAAGTGCCTTGAGTGATAATATTTTAAGCAATCAGAAGAAAGTTTCTAAAGTTTGTCACTATAGTTGATAAAGAAATTACTAAAACACATTGGCACAAAGCAAATACAATTGTACTGACAGATGTTGGTGCCAGCATCTTGTTACACATGGGCCAGAGATTGTTTGACCTTTCTTGTTGGTTAAGCCACACGACTAGTCGAAACTTTTCTTCTGATGTTAATCCTGCACACTTGTGGCAGAGATAGTCAGCAAGTACTTTACTGTGAGTGCTGATAGAAGACAGGAGACAGAACAGCCTCAGGCTGCATTGCTTAAAGAGACAAGGCACATATCACACTGATCTGCTAAACCTAAAGCTATAGAAACAGCCAAGGCATTTTTCACCTTGTCCTCAACAACGTCATGAACGCAGTTGACTACACCGTAGGCATGCATCCAGTTATAAGTTCAGACACTGTTGGAGTAGTGTCCTAGTTGTTAGCACACAAGCTCCAGACATATTAAGCAGTGGTGCTCATGCAGGAAATACAGGTTTGAATCTGGTGTGAATCTGGTAATGAAAATCTAACTGATTTCAGACAAACAGAAACAGATAGTCCTGTCCAAAGTCAAGCCATTAGTTGAATCATGTTCCAATGGGTTCAAGGGGTCAAGGTTGTGGTGATTAGCATGGCCTGTAAGCCCCTACCGGTAGATGCTGTAACTATATAGTTACAGTAGGCTGCAAAAAGAAAGAAAGATAGTCATACCGGTTTAGAACAATATGAGTCAATGACAGCTGACTTTAAATTTTTAGGCAAAGAATCTCTTTAATGATAATGGTAAATATTATAATGTTCCCTTTTTTAGTGAATAATGAAACTTACCTTTCAACTCTGAAGGCAAACATATGGATATTCATAGAAATAAGAAAATAATTATGAGAAGTGTTTTCCCTGCAGTGCTGCTCACATTACATTATATGATTACTGTCACTACAGAACATTATTACAGGGGGAAAAAAATATTTACTGTGACAAGACACATTATTATTCTTTTAGTCACAGGCCTTTTCATGTGAAATACTAGCATAGAAAAACACATAAAATATACCTAAATACACTTAATACCCACTTGCAATTGTACTTAACTGTACTGAACGCTTTTCAAGTATTTTCATTTTCACCTGAACTGAATAAATTGAATGACCTCCATGTCACAATGAATTATATAAGCCATATTTATACAGAGAATAGTGTACTGAATGTTGAGCAGCACATTACATTCTCTCTCTGTGTGTGTTCTGCCAAAAGAGCATTGGCAGAAGCACCACTCTGTTTAATGGAAGAAGCAATCGGTGGTTTTCTCAGTCCCTCAAGATTCTCTACACTTCCTTGTGTTGGAATTACAAAAATTCTATGCCAACTCAAAGCTCATGTTTCTCCTGAAACAATACCTAGTTAAATAGGTTACATACAGAGAGATCAATAGTTCACCTAAAACTTATAACTCATATTCTTTAGTCTATGAAACACAAATTTTGAAGAAAATTTTGTATCAAAAATACAATAAATAATATTGTAAAATATTATTAGAATTCAAAATAACTGTTTTCTAGTTTAATATATTTTATAATAATTCAGTTTTCTACTTCTACTTGTTTTTTACTGTTTTCTAAAATATTCCTCATTCCTGTGATTTCAAAGCTGAATTTTCAGCAGTCATTACTCCAGTCTAAAGTGTCACATGATCCCTCAAAAATCATTCTAATATGCTGATTTGGTGCTCCGCTATTATCAGTTATTAGAGGTGCTCAATTATTAACAATGGTTCTTATTTATCAGTGTTAAAAACAGTTTTTTGTTTGTTTTATATTCATGTGCAAACCGTGAAACTTTTTTTTTCCTGGATTTGATGAACAGAAAGTTCAAAACAACAGAATTTATTTGAAATGAGAGTCTTCTGTAACATTATACATATCTTTACTGTTATTTTTTATCAATTTATTGTGTTTTTGCTGCATGAAATTATAAATTTATTTTCTTTATGTATTTCTTTTCCTTTTTTATGCTTTCATTGTATGGAAAAGTGCAGTTGAGAAATTCTTCAAAACATGTTGTTTTGTCAAAATAAAGTAATTCTTGGTTTGAACCAACATTAGGGTGAGTAATTAACAACAGAATTTTGAGTTCCTTTTATTAACTTCTTTTATAGATTCTTACATCAGTAATTTATCTCCCTCATTTACATATTGTTGATTTTCCACCTTCATGGGATGGGATATGAAATCAAAGGTGCTGGTTTATGAGGCAATCAGCCCATCATTCAGTTTAATTGCATATAAAATGGACAGATAAATCTTTCATTTAAACCTCTTCCACTAGAATAAGGATATTTACATAAATTATGTGGCTGTTTTGGAATATACAAAGATATCGCCCCAAAGGTCAAGAGCAGATTTTAACAAATCACTGGTCTACAGTGAAGTAAACAGCTTTGACATAAATTCATTGTATTATACTGCTGGTTTATTGTTGTTAGGAATTAGGTGCTGTTTTGGAACTATAGGCTATTCCTTCTTGATATCGTTGACTGTCAGCCATAAGAGTGCTCCATTCCTCGATGCTCGAAAGATGACACAAATTAAAAAGCAAAATGGTACTGGATCTGTTTGGTTCGGAGGTGTTCCATAAAGCTCCTTGGCACACCGCAACCAAAGTGATGCTATTCAATGTTAGCATTTGTTTGGCAGGTGTATGATTATAAACAGAGAGGATGATTTTCACACACCTGCAGTTGAACAAATCTTTGCTAAAATTATTTCATTATCATGTAACGAAGGGACATTTATTCATGCACTTTATTTACCTGAAACTGAATGTTCAGTATGCGCATCAATGTATCAGTAATTGTTTAGCCAGGGAGGGTGCATGACCACATTCGTGTAACATCATATCTGTATCGCTGCGATGTTGGAGTAAATGTCTGCATGGCTTTCCAAGTTGAAGGTCTGACCTCAAGTGCCATTCAATTGAATTTTTCCAAGTAAGAAGTTGGAAATTCCGACCTTCAGAGTTTAAATGGAATGCAGCACAAATCCAGAAGACAAACACAGAGTTGTGAGACTGTCATTAAGGCAGCTAAATGCATTCTTTCTCTTACTGGAATGTTTCAATTTCAGAGTTAAAAGAAGGATTGAGGACAAATTCTTGGATTTGTGTTTACCACTACTCTACTCAGGTAAAACATGTGATGCATGCTAGTCTAGCGTGTAGCTACTCTAGTTTGATTTGTTGAAGAGGGAACCCACGATGAAGTAAACATCCAACAAAGCACAATGACTGGGAACAAAAAATAGTAAAGTAGTCATCAGGTGACTTGTTCAATACAGCAGCATCTCTGAGATCTCGAATCAAGTAATTAACAGAAGTTATTACTCCACCACATGCACATGATGTCATTAATGTCAGCCCTATAACGCAGAGATACAACCATGTTCGTGAAACAGTTGTGACTATCTAGTTAGTTTCCACAAGGATGCATCACGTATGCATTTCTTGCACTGCTATGATGAGTGCATTTTTACACTACAGGGTTAAACCAAAGAAACCACATAGCATCTGGTCACAATACGTAGAATGGTTTAAACTTCTGACTGAATGTTATAATTCTATCACATATTTAGATAGTTTTATTTCCTGGTCTGTGCCGTAATCCCGTAGCAAAATCAGGCTAAGTATTTGTGTCAAAAAATGTTAAATAAGTACACACTTCATTCTATTCCATTTGCATTTTAAGTTGGATGCTAAATGTTTAAAAACAACACAGCTTGGTCTAAATGGATATAACCCCAGTGATAAGTACCCTCTGGCATTATGGATCATTGAGTGTTGTATAAAAGCAGTGTAATACCTCTCTGTAGTGCAGATTGCATTACTGCGGTAGATTGAGTTCTGTTGGGAACAATGCAGAGTGTGTGCATATATTAAAAAGAAGGGTCACACTTTATATTAGGGTCCAATTCTTTCTATTAATAAACCATTAAAGGGTTAGTTCACCAAAAAATGAAAATTAGCCCATAAATGAATCACCCTCAAGTGATAATTACGTTTTGAATATGGATATTTTTCTTTAAAAAACGCATCGATTCACTACAGAAGGCTTTTGTTGACCCCCCAGAGCCGTGTGAGACACTTTTTTTTAAGTATGGGCGCTTTTTATTTAACTTGTTTTGGACTGAAGCATGCAACACCCCCTGAGTGCCATGAGAGCTTGAAAGATCAAAGACAATTTTTTATATAACTCCGACTGGATTCGTCTGAAAGAAGAAAGTCATTTACACCTAGGATGACTTGAGGGTAAGTAATTTATGGGCTAATTTTCATTTTTGGGTGAACTAACCATTTAACTATGACTTTTGCCTTAAGAAACTCATAATTTGCTGCTTAGTAATAGTTAGTAAGGTATTTGTCAAGTTTAGGTATTGGGTAGGATTAGGGATGTAGAATATGTTCATGCAGAATATGTGCTTTATAAGTACTAATAAACAGCCAATATGTTAATAATAGGCATGCTAATATGCAACTAGTGAATAGTAGGAATTGGTCCCTATAGTAAAGTGTTACCAAAAGTAGTTAGCAAGGTAATTTTCAAATTTAGAAGAAAAAAGTGTGTAGATGACACATAATTTGCTGGGGAGTATTTTATTACTCAGAGGTCTTTCTTTCAAAGCTTAAGAAACTTAAAGGGATATTTCATCTCTAAATGAAATTCCTGTAATAATTTACTCACCATGTCCTTCCAAACATTGCTTAAATAAGTTGATATTTTCTTGGAACAATCTGATTTAAGACTTCTGTGAGATTACTTGTCTTCCTTTTTTAAATACATTTTTGTGACATTCGTAGTGACTTTGTGACATTTTCAGTGACAAAGGCAAACCTATGTATCACAGTAAGAGAGTAAAAATGATCAGTATTCATTCAACTGAAACTAATCTCATTCCTCTGTTGGTTTGTAATGTGAGAGTTCACAGTCTTGACAGTGTCCTGCTTCCTGACCTGCAGCACATGAAATCAAACACATGGCTGAACACCGTTCATACATTCTGAGTCCAGCGGGAGTGCAGATGGGGGAACGTAGACTGAAACGACAGACTGGAGCTTAAATTCTCTTGAACTTTGCAAGTACGCAGCAAAATTAGATTGCTCCAACTATAATTGAATCTGTCTAGATTGAAAGAGTATGGCAATGCATACAGGTTTGTTGATGATTACTTGCAAATAAAACTCAGTCAGTCAGGCGATATTTTTGCTATCTTTGATAATGTTAATAAAAAATAAATAAAAACGTTCATTGTTAGATCTTAACCATTAACTAATATTAACAGATACATTTTTCTTCTTCTTTTAATAATGTAACAGTAATAATGTTGAAATTAACATAAACTGAGATTAATAAATGCTTTAGAAGTGTTTTTCATTTCTAATTCATGCAGGACCAAACAGTAACTTCTATTTCCTTTTATTATTTTATATTTTAACTTTTATATTATTTTAGATTTTGGGGCATTTTTAAAAATAAATTGTTAATCTAAAAATATATAAACATAATGCGGCCTTCGATACAGTCTCACATAGCATCTTACTAGGCAGGCTGGCTTCCCTGGGAATTACGGGTACCTGTCTGTCATGGTTTAGATCGTATCTATCTGGACGCACTCAGTTTGTCCAACTCAAAAAATTTAATCTGAATCATCAAATGTTACCGCAGGTGTTCCCCAAGGTTCAGTCTTGGGCCCTTTGTTGTTTATTATTTATCTACTGTTTTATCTTAATTTTTAGGAAACTTGGCATCCATTTTCATTGTTATCCAGACAACACCCAACTTTAAATGTCTTCTTTACCTACTTCTGTTTTTCCTTCACCTTCTTTGTTAAGTTGTCTAGCTGAAATAAAAACCTGGTTTTCATCTAATTTTCTGAAACTTAATAGCAACAAAACTGAAATTCTTCTTGAAGCATCCAGGTCTAATTTGGCAAAATCTTGCAGCTTTTCTGTGTCTATTGATCGGTCTATAGTTTCTCCTTCATTACAGGTAAAAAGCTTGGGTGTCATCCTTGATAGTACACTATCTTTTGAAACTCACATTAGTAATACTGTCTGAACGGCCTAATTTAATTTACGAAATATAAACCGTCTTCGTCCTTTTTTAACAACAAATACTACTGCTGTTCTTGTGCATTCCTTGGTTATGTCACGTCTAGATTATTTTAATTCTTTACTTCTTGATCTCCCTTCAAAACTCTTACATAAGCTGCAGTTGGTACAGAATTCATCTGCACAAATTATTACTAGATCCCCTCTTGTAGAGCATATTTCACCTGTTCTTTGCCATCTGAATTGGCTTTCGGTCAAATATCGTATCAACTTCAAAATTTTGTTTCTTACCTACAAAGCTCTTAATAATCTTGCTCCTTCTTATCTTTCTGATCTTCTTCAAATTTACACTCCTGCACGTACCTTGAGATCCTCTTCATCTGTTTTCCGGATTCAACCACGAATTAACCTGAATAGCATGGGGTCAAGGGCTTTTAGTTATGCTGCCCCTTATTTCTTCCCCAGGACATCCGCAATAGCAATAGTTTTCGCACTTTTAAATCTTGTCTTAAAACTCATTTATTTAAACAGGCTTACTTTTGATTGCATATATGTGGATCAATGTTTATGAATGTTTTCATTTATTTTATTGTTTCTTGTTTTGTATGGATTTTTGATTGTATGGTTTTTTTTGGATTACTTGTAAGGTGACCTTGAGTGCCATGAAAGGCGCCTATAAATAAAATTTGTTATTATTATTATTATTATTACATTTTTGCATTTACCCAAAATGTATTTTAAGATTGAAAATGTATTTTCTTGTCCCTTGAAAACATTCTTGAAAATGCATTACATGCTTAAAGTAACATATTTTGGAATTTGTATGTTTAAACAATCTTTTTAATTACAAAATTCATTAACGCATGCTATTTACACCATATTTAGCATGTATTAGAAATATTTTGGCAGGGTAAAATAAAAATGCTGTATGGGAATAATATTATTTTATTTTATTTTTATTATTTAATATTATTTTATTTATTTATGTTTTAAAGTTGTATGCAGTAAGTAGTATACTCCCATCTGAACATGGCGTACACAAGTGTGCTGTTGTCAGCCACTGCAACTCTGTTTCTTGGGCTGCGGTGGCTGGCAGTCTTTATGCATTTCTCACGAGGGTGGAGCAGCATGAATAGGCAGCGCTAGTGCCTGCTGGCTCCTCACCTCCTCCACTTTCACAAGAAAGCTAAAAACTGAACATTCAACAGGATTTGGAGGGAGATATATCAATTACATAAGAATTTAAGATGATGCATTTTAAGAGAGAAATGTAAAAATGGCCATCTGTCACCATCAAAGATTAGAACTGGCAACAGAAAGACAGAAGCACAAAGTGCAGTCACCAGTGAACCGAATAGCTGTGGTCATTATCGCGTGCTACACAAGCAGTGGCGGTCAAACTCCAACTGCTGTGGTGTGTGATTCATCCCTCTCATAAAATATTTAAGCTTCCGTGTTCTTTTTATTTTCTTCCAAGAAAACCATCTAGTATAAATAACTTTAAAGCAATCCCCGTTTTAAACTTTAAAGAATTTTTTTGACATTTAAGCAGTTCGTGGAACAGGAAATTGGGCACAAAAGTTTTGGTGGGGGCATGGTGGAGTTTTCACAGGCTTATCATTAATATTTGATAAATTTATTAATGATTTATTTAATAAATATTTTTTATTTACATGATTATTCAAAGTTTTCTTTTAAAAATTATAGTGTAAAGGATGTTCGAGCATTTAGATTTAGTAATTTAGTAGACACTTCTATCCAAAGTGACAGCTTTAATGAGAAATGCTTAGGGACAATAGAAATGCAGCAAAAGAAAGAAAATTAACCTGCACAGTTCTAGTGAGATATGCAAACCTAAATAAACAAATCACATCTTTTATCTACAACAAACGCATGGAAGAATGATTGACACCTACATATATTACTCAATGTATTTCTGTTGTGGAAATACAAAAGCTATGGATATAGAATTGAAAAACTTTCATGTCTTCATTTGCATTGGAATTAGATTTGTCTGCTACAAGGTGAGCATTATTTCTTATGACAAACCAACTGAAATGGAAGGTTCCCGTCATAAACATGAGTTATTGTGTAATATATTACACTGCCATCTCATGCTATAGAATAGTTCACCATTGCATTTTGTCTACCTTGGTGTCAGTTAAATCATTTGAAATATAAACACAGCAACTATGCAGCAGTCTCACCATGTGAGCATATGCAAGTAACCCACCAAAATATTTCATTATATTATTTTTGCCTAAAGGGAATTCATTTTAAAGAAACATAGCACAAACACTTTTCAATCCTAAAGTTTAAATCCTAAAAAAAAGTGTATTTTAAACTATCTGTGCATGTTAGTAGATCTTGTTCATAAGTAACGATAAGTAACGTAATGAGCTGTGGTTCCTCTGCTGGACACCCTCCAAAAAACGTTGATTAAATGGCACTGCAAAAATTATTCGGAATAACCTGAAGTTTGTTCTGAGAAACTTTAAGCATTTATTTAGAGAAGATACTTGGTTTGATAATAATATCTAATGTAATGCCATTCAGAATTTTTTGCATTTGAAACACTTTTCATGTCACTGCAGATAATAAATAATGTTGACACTGTGAAATAGAAGGACAACATAAAATATGCTGCCACTTGAAAAAGAAAACTGATGTTGTTCCTCTAGCAGATGATTGTGGGAGGTATTTATGGCTTTTGATGAAACACTTTGTGATTGGCTGCTTAAGACACACCCTCTCTTCTCTGCTTGTCCAGATCTGAATGACCACTGACCTGCTAACACTGTTCAAAGGGCACATTTACAGAGCCACAGGAACACAACACAGAAAAAAAATACTCACAGCACTCAAACACAAACAACAGTCTTATCAAATGTCTGTTTATTTCTGGTTCTCAGTACAGAAAAGAACTGAAAGATGCTTTTACCTCAAAATTGAATGTTATTTAAAGATCTATGGTTAGAGGACAGCACACTGGGAAAGTGGTTTGTTTATATTTTGACTTGTTGATGCATGCATGTGAGATTGAATAACTCTCTGAGAGATATCCTCATTTGACATGCAAGTTACTCCATTATTAAAGTTACAGAGGTAGAGTCTTTTATAAGGACTGCTTTTATGTAACCTGAGCTTTTCAATTAGCATCTTGCATTTTTAATAGCCTACAATTGTGTAAAAATGTCTAAAAATCCTCTTGGCAGTCCAATTAAATAAGGAGTCAAGAAAATGTAAAAAATCATGGTTATCATGATACATACATACATAAATACAGTGCCATGAAAAGGTTTTTGCCCCCTTCCTGTTTTTTTGTTGTTGCATATTTGTTACACTTAAAAGATTCAGATCATCAAACAAATTTTAATATTACACAAAGATAATGCAAGTAAATACAAAATGCAGTTTTAAGTGATTATTTCATTTATTAAGGGAAAAAAGCTGTCCAAACCTACCTGGCCCTATGTGAAAAATTAATTGCCCCCTCCTGTTAAATCATGAAAGAACTGTGATTAACCACATTATTTTAGATGACGTGTATCAGACTGGAAAGGGTTATAAGGCCATTTCTAAGGCTTTAGGACTCCAGCGAACCACGGTCAGAGACATTATTCACAAATGGAGAAAACTTGAAACACTGGTGAACCTTCCCAGGAGTGGCTGGCCTACCAAAATTACTCCAAGAGCGCAACGACGACTCATCCAGGATGTCATAAAAGAACCCAGAACAACATCTAAAGAACTGCAGACCTCACTTGCCTCAATTAAGGTCAGTGTTCATGATTCAACAATAAGAAAGAGACTGGGCAAAAATGGCATCCATGGGAGAGTTCCAAGGCAAAAGCAATTGCTGACCAAAAAGAACACAAAGGCCCGTCTCACATTTGCCAAAAAATATCTTTATTATCCCCAAGACTTTTGGGCAAATATTCTGTGGACTGATTCGACAAAAGATGAACTTTTTGGAAGATGTGTGTCCCGTTACATCTGGCGTAAAACCATCACAGTATTTCATAAAATGAACATCATACCAACAGTCAAACATGGTGTGATGGTCTGGTGCTGCTTTGCAGCTTCAGGACCTGGACGACTTGTCATAATTAATGGAACCATGAATTCTACACTCTATCAGAAAATCCTGAAGGAGAATGTCCGGCAATCAGTTTGTGACCTCAAGCTCAAGCGCACTTGAGTTACGCAGCAGGACAATGATCCCAAACACACCAGCAAGTCCAGCTCTGAATGGCTCAAGAAAACCAAAATTAAAGGGATCGTTCACCCAAAAATGATCGGTCTGGGAGAGGAGCGAGGAACGCGGAGACGAGAGATAATCACATAATAATATATATAATAATATATAATCACTTTAATAATCCACAGACACAGGGAAACACAGGGCAGGCTGGAGACACATGTAGCACATAGAGACGTTAGACACCAGACAAGGAAACATGGGGCAGACAACTCTTTAAGTACTGAACTAAACAAGGTTATTAACGAGACACACCTGAAATCACTGAGACAATGAAACATAGGAGAAACTAGGTCACGGGGAGCACATGGGGAGAAAAACAAACACAAAACAGGTCATATATTCCTGACAGATATGAATTATGAATGTTTCCATAAGTATTCATTTGTATGATTGTGAATAGTGCTGTCAAAAGATGAATCGTGATTAATTGCATCCAAAAATTCCAAAAAAGTTTTTGTTTATGTAATATATGTGTGTGTACTGTGTATATTTATTGTGTATATATAAATACACACAAATGCATGTATATATTTAAGACAAATATGTTATATTTCTATATTAAATATATTTCTATATAATATAAATTATATAAATATACACATGTAAATACATGTAAATATTTTCAAAATATATACTGTATGTGTGTGTATTTATATATACATAATAAATATACACAGTATACACCCATATATTATGTAAACAAAACTTTTATTTAGGATGTGATTAATCGCGATTAATCATTTGACAGCACTAATTGTGAATAATGTTGACATTCATGTAATGTTACACACTCCATTTACCCATCATCTAATTTTAAGTTGTCCAGTGATTGTGTTTGTGTGTCAGTCACTCATCCTCTTTACCCACAAGTAAATAACATCTGTTTGCACAGATTTCTGACACTAATAAATATGTATGAATATACTGCAAAAGCACATAAAATGCACTCAGAATCAGATAAAGGAAATGGATTTTACTCTTCACTGACTGGAATGAAAAGCCTGCAAATCAACCAGTGTGTTCACATCAAGTTATGATGCAAGAACAGAAATATCACTATATATATTTTTTAAACTTTCATTTAAATAAATCTGAATACATTATCATTAATGTCATTATCATGTATTTATTTCAGAATTACAATGTAATTTTCTTTCTACAATGAGTGAAGGAAATGCAGTTTTCCACTAACTATGTCCAAATCATGAATCTAATAGTTATACTATCTATCTAATAGTAATATTTTGCAACTTCAACCAACTGTTCTCTTGTCTCCAACAGAACAAGACAGCTTGTTTTTGACTGTATGCACATTACATCTGCCACAAAGCCAATGCATACTAAGTAGCCCATCAGGTTGGAGCGGGGCCCTGTGTGTTATGGTCGGAGATAGAAGGCTTCAGATTACTAGCCCAGAGTGTGTGTGGGCGGGCTTTTAAGAAGCAAAACAAGGTCGCTTGGGAACATTTGGTACACTGCATGTTCTTGTCAACTAGTGGTAACAGAGCAAGTTGAATCATCATGCAAAGATATATAATTGTCCGTCATGGAGACCTGTTCTGTGCAGAATCAGTGAAATTGGGAAAGTAAACACTGAACATTTGATATGCATCATGAGAGGAGACACATATTTCAGCATGCACAGCTTGATAGGGTTTTGGCCCATTTTATGTTATGACATGTTTATTGAACAGTTGTCATCAGTACAAAGTATTTTATTATTATCCATTTTTTTTAAGGAATATATATAGTAGAATGTTGTAGATCATATTTATTAAAGGGGTCATATGATGCTGCTAAAAATAACATTATTTTGTGTATTTGGTGTAATGAAATGTGTTTATGTGGTTTAAGTTTCAAAAAACACATTATTTTCCACATACTGTACATTATTGTTTCTCCTCTATGCCCTGCCTTTCTGAAACGCGTCGATTTTTACAAAGCTCATCGGTCTGAAAAAGCGAGGTGTGCTCTGATTGGCCAGCTATCCAGTGCGTTGTGATTGGCCGACTACCTCAAGTGTGAGACAGAAATGTTACGCCCCTCACCATATTGTGATGATGCCCTGTCAGGCCGATTTCGACGAAGGAGCATCCGGAAGGACATGTGACGACTCTGGGCTGGACTCCGCTTCGTCCACGGTGAAAGCCGATCCGGCGATCGACAGCGCAAAGTTGTAGCATTTCCTCAGCAACCAGCATGGATCAGCTCCAGGCATGACGAAGCAGATATCGTCCTCTTTTGGAAGACCAAACAAAGTAGTTTCGCTTTCACAACGAAGCACACAGCGTGGTGGACATGGTGGTGGAAACAATGAAACTACAGCGAGAATAAAAGTTACGTCTTCTTTCTTTGCGTGAACATTTGGGCGGTGTTATGCAAATCTTCCCACATAGCGACATAGATATGTGGGGGCGTGTTAGAACGAGCCATTTTAGGTAGGTGTGGCTGACTCTTAACTTTTATAAAGAATTTCTCTTTGGATTTGAGACTTTAGTCTTTGCAACTTTACAGATCTTCTTTATGCACCAAGAGCTTGTCACACTCCAAAGAGAAATGAAAAATTTTAATCGCATCATATGACCCCTTTAAAGCAACTCATTCATACTGTTCATTTTAGCTTGTTTTAGTCTTGCTTTTTAACAGTCATTTGGTTTCTGTCAACTTGTTTGAGATATATCTTTAAAAAAATGTTGAATGAAACTGTTTCCTGGCATAGAAACATTATCCTTGAAACTGGCCCCAGAATGTGGAATTCAGTGTTTCTCTTTAAAAGTTTCTCTCCGAATTAGACATAAAGCACAAAAAAATCCTCTTTCGAATAAGTTTAAACTTCACTGTCTTCAGAATAGAGGTACTAGCTAACTTTATACTAAATATTCTGCAGTACTTTTTTTTTTTAACCTTGTAGCATACATTATGCTATGACTATGTTTTAAAAAAGTAGTAAGCAAGACTTTCACATAGCATTGCACGTGATTTACTGAAAAGAAATACAGTTAGATTGCAATTTATTTCAGTTTTGTGTAGAAAAATGAATATTTTAAACCGGTAATAACCTCCAGTTCATCACACTGGAAAGATTTAAGTTTTCTTGCAGTATACGTTTTTGTATTCTGTTTCAGGTAGAGTAGGGAAGAGAGTAGGGAACGAGACACTGCGTTCTCTAGGGGTCGCTATGGGGAACGCCTCGTCGTGACCCGTGTCTGAAGCATACATTGAAAAAACACCAACTCGTTGGCCGGCGACAGCCATGACGTCACTAACCTGAGACGTTCCCTTTCATGGGAACTTCGAACTGCATCCTCGAGGAACCTCTTGCTACACTTTGCTTAAGATAATCATTCATCTGATGTAATTTACCTTAAACGCTAAATGCAATGTACTTCACCTTAGTTTTTCATGTGATGCTATGTCAGAACATAGGATCAGCATATTTTAAACAGATTCTTAAATTTGTAATCCCACAATTCCCCCTTTGAGAGTTCTAATAACTCTCACAATATACAAATTTAGACACTTAAAAGTTCATTCTTGTAACCTGTGATTGTTACAGGCACATAGCACTTGCTCTGTGTTGATTGTCTGTAGTGACGAACGGCATGTTGACACAGAAACAAACATGCAGCAAGGGTCCGTGAAGTTCTTACGGGTAATAGTCTTTTCTGGTTGGAACTGTCATTTCCTCGTGATGGGCGTGGGTCATTTGTTGAATGAAACACTTGATACTGTGGACGCATAGATAGTACACCAGTAGGAAAAACAACAGCAGAATTGCTATTTCCTTGATCCACAGCCAGGGTTTACCTAACAGGTTTCCGAACCATGAAGACTTATCTTCAGTCATCTGGTGTAATTTTGCTGAAAGATCAAGAATGTCAATCTTGATCATGTTGATGGATTACAGAAGTTCCCATATGTGATTCTCTGTGTTGTGTATTTAATTTTTCTTCCATAACAGTTGGCTTGGTAAGGGGTCTAGTTGTCTTTCAGAGGTGGTGGCTTCATACACAGGTGATGAGATCGGTGCGTATGGGTCTCGGGACAGCCATCAAGTGGTATCTGCACAGAGTAAGAAAGAAAACAAAAGACGACAGAGCAGTATTTGTTGTAAAAGACTGCAAACGGGACAGCCATCAAGTGGTATCTGCACAGAGTAAGAAAGAAAACAAAAGACGACAGAGCAGTATTTGTTGTAAAAGACTGCAAACGGGACAGCCATCAAGTGGTATCTGCACAGAGTAAGAAAGAAAACAAAAGACGACAG
>NW_015505466.1:888431-889929 GCF_001515645.1 Sinocyclocheilus grahami | reverse complement strand
GCTTGATTCATTAGTGCGGACACTGCATGAGGGCATCTTACATTTACAGTATGTCTGTTAGCCAATTTTGTAGGAATTTCTGTAATTACTGCACCTGTATCAAGCAAAAAGTCAGTCTCTTTCTCTTGTATGCTACCTTTCACAAAAATTATTTTGTCATTGTGATGGATTACAGGGGAAATTAAGCACTCACAGCCCTAACAGTTAACCCCTGAGCAAGCTGCTCCAACAGTTCGGTGAAGTGGGGAGGGGCTGCTTCATGGTAAGTAGACTGAGTAGGAGCTGAGTAAAGCTGTTAATTTCTCCTAATATCTTCTTGCTTTTCCTACACTCTTTCATCCAGTGTCCAGGTTTACCACAGTAATGACAACTGCCCTCCCTCTTAGGATTTTTACATTTCTGTCAGTTCTCTGTGTTGACCTGAAAGGATACTGCTGCAATCTTTACTCTGGCTTTAACATCAGAGTCTCTTTCCCATGTAGCTAACCTGTCCAAGTTGTTTTGCAAACTTCCAGTGGACCAGGTTAGATCTAAGAACGGCAAAGCAGATCTGTACTCTGATAAAAAGCCATCAAACCATGCTCGAACTCGTGGTCCTTTATGATCCAGTACTTTCTCTGGAGTGTCAGCTATTCCACTGTATGTCACAAATTACATCTCATATTTCTGAGTTAGTTCTTGTCTAACTTTCTCAGTGACTATTAGGTTAATTTGCACTCCTAACAGTGATTTGAAAACGCTATCTGACCAACTGATCTTTTTCAGTTGTGGGGATCAGTCTAGCATTCTTTCTAAGCATTTTGTGAGTTTCTTTGTTACCACACAATCAAAACACTAAAACTTATCTGATCAACAGAGGGTACGCTTGTTAACACATCAACTATTTTTAACCTTCCTTGGCAAAGCAGAGGATAACAAGTTTACTAGCACTTTACGCTAAACTTCCCTGCTTAAACAGAGGGTAACCAATTATTCTCTGCCAAAACAGAGGGTAACAAATATTAACACGTAATGTTAATCTTCCCTGCCTTAACAGAGGATAACCAATTCTTCCCTGCCGAAACAGAGGATAACCTTCATCTCTAAAATATTTTTTTTAGAGGATAACTAAGTTAACCAAACCCTACAGCTGTCTGTTAACTCTTCTCTGACGGCGCAGAGGATAACACAAATTATACTGGTCTTAAAGGTTCTTTTGGATAGAGTGGAACTCACCAACCCTTGGTTGTTCAGAAAGATTCAGTCTGGAACTTCTGGAACAGATCTTTGTTGAGCTTGAAGTTTCAGTCTGGATTCAGGTGAGGAGCTCTATCCGGGTCACGGCACCAAAACTGTAGGAAACTTTTTCCTCGTCGAAGCAGAGAACAGGAGACTCTTGGGTATCTTCAGCAGAGTTCTTTATTGAGAACACGCTGCGTGGCGCTGCAGTCATCAAAAGTCTGACTAACGTAGTGATACTTTGTAGTTAATATACATTTTAAGGGGGCGGGATACATTC
>NW_015505466.1:883250-884385 GCF_001515645.1 Sinocyclocheilus grahami | reverse complement strand
TAGCACTTTACGCTAAACTTCCCTGCTTAAACAGAGGGTAACCAATTATTCTCTGCCAAAACAGAGGGTAACAAATATTAACACGTAATGTTAATCTTCCCTGCCTTAACAGAGGATAACCAATTCTTCCCTGCCGAAACAGAGGATAACCTTCATCTCTAAAATATTTTTTTTAGAGGATAACTAAGTTAACCAAACCCTACAGCTGTCTGTTAACTCTTCTCTGATGGCGCAGAGGATAACAAATTTGTACTGGTCTTAAAGGTTCTTTTTGGATAGAGTGGCACTCACCAACCCTTGGTTGTACAGAAAGATTCAGTCTGGAACGAAGTCAGATCTTTGTTGAGCTTGAAGTTTCAGTCTGGATTCAGGTGAGGAGCTCTATCCGGGTCACGGCACCAAAACTGTAGGAAACTTTTTCCTCGTCGAAGCAGAGACCAGGAGACTCTTGGGTATCTTCAGCAGAGTACTTTATTGAGAACATGCTGCATGGCACTGCAGTCATCAAAAGTTGAATGACACTGTTATGCTGATGAGATCAAGGCTGGGAAAATGCCGGTGTTGGGCTGACTGCCTGTACTTCATTTGCATGCTATGGGTTAGATTGTCTCCACCTCTACTGAATGTATCCCGCCCCCTTAAAATGTATATAAACTACAATGTATTATTGCCTTAGTTTTTCATGTGATGCTATGTCAGAACATAGGATCAGCATATTTTAAACAGATTCTTACATTTGTAATCCCACAGCGTGTAGCTCTTACCGTACAGGATTTTAGAAAAGTGGGCAAAGCATAACGTGCACACTTACCACTTATGTGGATTTTAGAAAGTGGGCAAAGCATAACGTACACACTTACCAGCTATGTGGATTTTAGAAAGTGTACAAAGACTTTACGTGCACACTTACCATAACATGGATTTAAAAATACCATTCTAAGGGGTTCTCGTGGCACCCATAGATGGAAATGGCGCATCCCAAAACGCTATGTTTGAGAAGTCATCAAGTCATTCTAAGGCTATAATGCTGGAGTGGCTAACAGTAAATCTGTAGCTGAGGGAGCAAACATCCAGCTCTCAATCGAGAGGGAGCTCGACCTACAGCATGTTCCAATGGTGGAACAGCTAGCAGTTA
>NW_015505466.1:882710-883084 GCF_001515645.1 Sinocyclocheilus grahami | reverse complement strand
TTTCTGAACCCAGCAGAGGGGGTGCCCATCGAGGACCTACCCTAGAAAGGGACAGAAACACACAGGTCCCGGGAAACACTGCAAAGAAACTAGCAGAAGGGTTATACACACACAACCACCAGCTCATTAGATACACACATATATATTTATTTATATATACATATATTTAGACATGGATTATACTCACCCACCATGGTTCCCGCGTCGGAGCTCTGTCCGAAGAAGCCTCTAGACCGGACCATCAGTAAGATGGTCACTATGAAGCCATAGAACCAACCAAACCTAATAGTTCCAGCATAGGAGACTATAATGCAGGAAATTTCCCACCTAACCTCGGTCAGGTGGAGAGATGGTGGTTACAGGGGAATTAGGAA